>NW_024342474.1:7308064-7542767 GCF_902729225.1 Pteropus medius | reverse complement strand
GGTTCTACAATCCTTCAGGAAACACACTTTTTTTTTTTTTAAATACCCCTTTTCTGTGCTAATTGAAGTGAGAATGGCCTTTTAAAATAAAACAATGTTTGGGACAAACTTTATTTTTAAATTCACTCATGCTTATAGAATTTGTTGTTTAAAATTCTTGTTATGGTCTAGGACTATATACTGTGAGCTCTTGTAAATATGTAGATCCTTTCAGGGTTTCTATTCTTGTCTCAGGAGGAGAGACTGATTGCTAAAATCATCAATATGCAGCCAGTATTGTTGCATAATGCATGCTGCTGTTTTTAAGGTCTATGCAGATAGACCTGTGTTTGATGTGAAGGGGTGAAGGAATTGTTTTTAATTCCTAATTTCTACCAAATTTTTCACACAATCGTTTTTAGAGACCTTAGATACTGTGTTTTAAAGGGGTTTGGTTGATATTTGGTTCAAGGGGGATACTACCATCCTCTCAGAATCTTGGAAAATAATTTCTTCATAGATTATTTTGTTTTTAATAAACAAGAGATTTCTGAAGTCTGATTAAGTGGTCTCCACACAGAGACCTACGGAACACTCTGATTTGTGCGCAAACCCTGCATCAAAGGATCCTGACTGCTCAGTCCTTTGCTTAACCAACAGGTGGGGTGGCTCTGAGGCTCTCCTATTGTGGCCGATGTGGGCTTCCACTCAAAAGTGTCCAGGCCTGAGAGATGCAAACTCAGAGAAGCTCCACAGGAGGCCAGAGGATGATACATGGGCTAGTTAGTGATGTGTGGAATACCCACAAAGGCTTCTTGCACCTGAGACACAGAAAGCATTAAAGGGGAGAACAAACTTAGCTTCTGAAAGACAAACGAAAGTAGAAAACGCCATGAAAAGGGCATGCACTCAATGCAGAGATGAGAAGGAAAAAGACGTTGGACCTGCTCTAAAGGACTGATGACAAGAGTGAACTGGCACAGAAAGTCATTTGTGAAGGTGAGTCATCTCCTCCTGTACCTGCGGTAACTTCATGACTTCTGAAGGGAAGAACAGATTCTGTCAACTGTTGTCTTTGCAAAGAGATGATCGTTTTAGTATGAACACCCAACACCTCCTCTCTTTCCTCATCAGCTTCACTCTACTGGGAACATTTTATACTCCTGAGATGGTGCTTCTTGAAGACACGTGGCCAGATCTGTTTCCTCTTCTCATTCTGATGCTCAGACAGAGCAAGGCATCTTGCTACAGTTAGATGGCAAGCTGTGGTTCCTGGTGCAGAAGGTAGTTTAGGCTTTGTATTATTACAAACATTGCTGTTCAAAAATGAGATGATTTATAATTTGGATGAAATTCAACAATTGAGATGTCCTTTTGTGAAAAAGGACATCAACACAGCTGTATCATCTTAAAATAGGGCCATCATTGGAGCCGTGGACATATGGCAATGTGGAGTTTGCTTTGCACTGAAAATATAACTATACAAATCCAAGTTTCTCAATCAAGACCCATTTAACCATGGCCAGTAGATGGCACCATGAGCATCTGATATCAGATCCCAGGCTGAGAATATTTATCTTCTCAAAGCTCTTCTCAAAATATTAAGCAAAACTTTGACTGAAACACAACTGTATTTGGACAAGCAGATTTATTTTACTTTGGTGCTTTGTTATTAGAAACATGCATATATATGTGTATATATTTTACTATTAAACCCTAAAGTTATGGAAAGTATCCTTGATAGTTAGGATGGACTGTAAACTTTTATAGTATTATTGGCAGGCAAATTTTTCAATTTCTTATTTAAGCTAATTTTTTCTTAATATGAGGTTTAGTGGTTATGTGTCATAATATTGCTCAGTAAAACTCAGGAGAATATTTTTCATGACCTAACTGTTCCTGTAAAGGAAACTCGTTTATATAGAAAGAAGCAGAAATGAAGTGCAACACGCTGTGTGTATGTTTTTTTAAAAAACAACATAAATAAATGATTTTATTTTAATGAATACATCTATATGAAGAATCCACGCAAGCGCATACAACTCTTGATCACGTTAACAAATAGATGGGTATGGTTTAGTATAAGAATGCCACCACCCCCGTCTCAGATTCTGCTTCACCCCCAAACCTTAAGATTTTAGAGTTGAGAACGACTCTTAGAATTCAGTTGTAGATATAGCATTTAAAAGAGCTGCTGTCCTTTAACAAAACAAGCCATTACCTCAGTTGGAAGTCTGAACGAAACCAGCTATCACTTTGTGGATATACTCCTTGCTGGGTAAGCAGTCAAATAAGACACGGTGGAGTACAAACAAAAAGTACAGGACAGATTGGAGAGTCAAAGACCGAAGTCGAATGCTAAAACTGCATTTGGAACAGAAGCAATGTCAAGGGCCAATTATCAGAAGTGTATTGATGAGAGACACCGAAGTTCCAGAGGCACACGTTAAGAGGAGAAACCACGGGAGCATTCAGGTCTCAAGACAGAGGTACACGCACATATGGTGACTATGAGCAAGGAGTATGAGATCAGCTTCCTGGGTTGACGATTATTTGCTTATAATATTATTCCACTTGAAGATGTAAGACCTGCCTTCCAGGATGCCTCTTTGTCTTTCTGAATGGCACTTTTTTTTTGTTCGCAATATCTGACAGACTTATTGATCTCTTTTCAATCACAAACATTGGTTAAATCATTAATTCAGAGTTTATTCAATTTCTAGCTTTGGCACAGAGTTATATCCTACATAAAATAAAATAATCATTCTTTGAGGTAACCCGATATTGAGGGGGAGGAGGAGTCTTGGTAATGTCTAGAGAGGGTGAGCTGTGGGAATTTCAATCATTTGGGTTGGGGAAATCCCTCAGCAAGTTGAATGGGAGAGGAGGGCAGGCAGAAACTGCAGGAGGAGAGAAATTCTAGTCAAAGGCACCCAGCTCCAAGGCCTGATGTTAGCAGTGATGGACGTCTCAAGTGTCGCCAGGAGAGCTGGTCTACTTTGGGAAAATGCTTTTGCTTATGGCATTTAGAAGCCAACTCAAAGGTAGTTGGCTCTAGGAGTCTTTGTGTCACACTTCCCTGAGACAGGCACGTTTTCATGAGCTCAAGACCTTGGCGCACAAGGATGAAAATAGTAAAAGGGAGGCAAAGAGCAAAGCCATGTTGACTTCAGTTGAATTCGAAATATGAGGAGAAAGAAATATGGAAACAGAAACGAGTCTATGGAAAAAGCAGTTGTATTTTCAGTCTTCCAAGTAGATATTTCAAATGGCAAACCGTAAAAAGTAATATGAAGACAATCGAATTGCCTGAAACACATGAAAAGGGACCAGGACATTGTTCCAGCAAACAGTTAATCATGAGAGCAATATTGCTTTAGTATCCACAGGAATGTTTAAGACTTTTAATGGGAGAAAGTACAGAGAGAAAATACACCTAATTGCTTCTAAATGGCAAAAATGAGCTAAGTCTGATTCTTTCCATTTCACAGGGGAACTAAGGATGTTTGGACATCTGGGAGTTTATTCAGTTCATTTCACAAAGAAGTATTATTGTGTCGTTCTAGTTTTGTTATCAGATCTGGTTTTGAGTTGATGCTCCAACACATGCTAACTAATTTTCAGTAAGATGCCTAACTTTTCTGAGCCTTTTTTGGACAATCAGATCTACTTCAAAGATTAAATGAAAGCGTGTTAGTGATGAATGTAGAAATACTACCATTCATATCAATAAATATGAGTCGAATGCCTACTATATTCTAAACACAGCTCATCAATTTAAAATTTACTTTCAAAATTATTTATGCCCTAGGTGCTGGTTCAGGACTTTTCTTCAAAGATGGAGGAAGCTAATGTGCAAGGGCTAATTTGCAAGCTCCGCTGAAGACAAAGCTAATTCTTCCCTCAGCAAAAACAAGGGGAAGAAAAGGATTATTATTATTTTAAAGAGAAAGAAAATAAGAGATATGTTATTGGATTACCCTTGTGTGTTTTCATTGTTAGTCTTTCTAAAACTTTTTAAACTGGTTCCACTTCTACATTCTGAAATAAAATGTCATATTGACACAGGTAGTTAGTGGGAACTTTGGCCCGACATTCTATAACAGAGCTGCTCCTTAAAATGAGTGTGTATTTGGAGGTTCTACAGAGAACAGATCAATGATCTGGATTTGGCTTTCTACTCTAGTCAACAGAAAGAATTCGGAGAGATATGGAGAGAAGAATCCAGACTGGAGGAAGATAAAGTGCTGCTACTCAACAGAGCACACTTCATATTTGCACGTGGGGAGTTTTTCCTCTCATGTGACATGTGACCTAGGCTGTGCACTGTCAGTAATAGCTAGAATAATTAAATGAATTCTCTTGGCTGCAAGAATTAATCCTGTAGAAATCTGTTAACTTGGTACCAGAGTCTGTCCTGCATCTGATACAGATAGTTCCTCACGTCTGTCTAAAATCATGATTTTGTATAGTTTTACTATTAGTATTCTTAATTTGTAGAATTTTTCTTTGGCTCTTTTTCAAATCTGCTCTGTCACTTTTTATAATTTCCAGTCCCCAATGAAATTTCCAGGCATGTTCTTCCTATGGTAGAAGTCAGAAGCTCTCGGAGGGGTGACTGGATGCAAATGATGACCTTTAAGGCCTAACCTGGGAACTGGTGCCTTGTTACTTCAGCCCACATTCAGGTGACAACAGCCAATCTTATGTCCAAGCCCAGCATTGGTAGTGTGGGGAGAGAATCTGAAAAATAATCTGCTGTAAATAGGTGTTCCAATTAACTGTCAGATGCTATGAGGTAGTGGTGATTACAAATTAGCAAGTATTTGGTACAAATTTGGTGATATAAAACCATGCTTCCAATGAATTTGAAACTTAATGAACTTATTCCTCTAAGTTCTTTGAAAGCCCTACATATTGAGGATAATTGGACATTTAGAGCTTTTCCATACCCACTCCTACATGCTAACAGGTGTCACTAGATAATTATTTTGTAAACACTTTCAAAGTATTCCATATCTTAATAGACACAACAAATAGTAAGAATGATGTTAATAATGTTGAAAAAATTTTAAATGTAATTCTTTCAATTTAGTTTTTATTTCTGCTATTATATATTAATATACAAGATCTCATTTTTATTCTCTGAACATTCATTCTTCTTTTTCAAAAAGTAGATTCTGATTCTTGCGTCACAAATGCTTGATCGTTCTTAGGATATCAATGACAAATTTTGGCTTTTTTTCTACTGCATAGTCATTTCCTCTACATTGTTTTCTTCTTTTTGTTTGGTTGCATCCATATATTTTACATTAGAGGATTTCTCCAAATTCCTGGTAATCCTTATATTCTGCTCATATTTAATATTTGAACTTTAAAAGTTGATTGGAACTTTGTATATGCGGGAGGGGCTTGATGTGTGGGGCCTGTTGGCTAGCTGGACCATTCGGTTGAGGATTTTCCTGTTGGGCTAATCACATGACCTAGAGAAGACTTCCAATCTCTTGCCTGCATATCAAGGTTCTGAAAGCTCAGTGGAAGAAGAAGGCTGGGTGTCTCAACATAAAGAAGGTCACTTTTAAATTAACACTTGTTTTCAACATGATACCTTTGTCTCCAGTCTAGAGACCCTCCATCTTACTCTCTATAGAATTGAGCTTCCTGTCTTTGAGAGGTGGAAAAGGACAGTAGACCAACTCCACAGAGTGGGATAGAGGGGTGTACTGAGGAGTCAAGTCTGTTCTCAAACAGACTTCCAACAGATCCTTCTGTTCTTAGCTCCATCCTCACTGCTACTACTAAAGATGTGGTGCCATTCATATCTGAACAATTTGTAGGTCCCCAGTATAATTCAGGTTGCTCGTCAGCATTGTTAGTTGTTAGCTTAAGAGTTAGCTCTTAAGTCTACAAAATGCATTTCCATTTGTCCATCAGCTTTCTAGCTTCCAAAATGTTGTTTTCTCACTCGTTCTGTTTGTACTTGTGGGTATATGCTTTCAAATATTTTTCTTCATTGTCGTTTTAGTCGGATTTTGGGAGAGAGCAGAGACTATTGCCATCTTTCACCAGAAATCTACTTTATGTTTCTAGATGAAGTTTATTTTACTGTAACCCATAACATGTTTGACTGGTCTTGAATTTGCTCTCATTCATTTAGGAGGCTTCTTCTTTCTCATTATGTTATCAGACGGGAATCCTGGATGTAGTTAATGACAAAAAGTGGGCAGCACTTCACTTTTATTGTTGCACCTTTTGTTGCCCAGTGCAGTTGTCTCTTCAGCTATGATGCTCTGGCCAGGCCTAGAGATGCTTCTCCCAGTAATCCTCCCCTGACCACAGACTCAACATCTCATAGCCACCCTACTGTGTAAAGGGATGTTACATTGGCCACTTTGTCCTCTATCTATTCCTTAGTCTCAGGGAAACTCAAGCTCTCTTAAGAGCTCACTCAACTCCAACATCTTCATCCTGAGGGCTGCCCAGTTTAACCTTCAGTGTGCATAATCTGTGGAAACTATTGCTTATTCCCCATCCTGAGTGAGGACAGGTAGTCAAAGTGTTGGGGAGTCAGCGATATATGTATAATTGATTAGCTTCAAAAGTCAATATCAATTTTTCTTTCTGGGATGGTGATCAGCAAAGATGCTTATACTATGTGTTTTTTCCTTAATAATTCGTGTTGTTATATTCTGCTTGGAATCTCTCAGTCTCCCTTTTCCTGTGGGCTTCTCTTCTCTAGTTTCTTGCTCGTTCCATTGGTGTTTTTACTTACTGGGTGCTCTCCTATGTCTTACCTGAATCTCAAACATTGACTCTATGTGAAGAAAGGCCCTTTGAGGTTGGGGCCATCCATGGTCCTGGGTGGTTGTAGCCCATTTCTATGACTGGGTCAGAATATAGATGGGAATATCAATCATTCTGTTACCAAATGTTAATGAGCCTTTTGTCTTTCATTGCATATTACCATCCTCTCCATCACAGTGGTACCTAATCACTTGCCGGCTTTCACTGCAACTATGAGGGCAGAGGGTAGAATTAAACCTTTATGATGATGAGAAGTAGAGCAAGTATATTGTTGAGGTCCCATTTGAGGGGTAGGTACTCTGTATATACCCATTCTTGTAGCCTGTTTCTCAGTCCTCCAATCTTATAGACTGCAATCTCACCTTCATAAGTAAAAAAACAAAGCTGATGAAAGTTGTGAGTATTGATATTTTAAACCTTCAATACAACTAAATATATATATATATATATATATTTATTTATCTTGGTAATTCTTAATTGAATGAAGTAAATCACAAAAGAGACTTATTCAAACCACCTCTTTTCTAATTCTATTAACCTCCAAGGGATATGGTCTGCAGGCAGAAAAAGTTCTGCCATAAAATGTCACTGTTGTTAATGAGGTACGTTGCATTCCTCAGGTATTTTAGGTTAGAAAAGTCTTGACAACCACCAGTTGCAAGTGACTCACTTATTGAGGTTTGAAAGGACAGTGTTCTTTCAGTTTGGAACAACTTGGTTTTAAAACACACAATTTTCACTTATTTAGGTGATCAGAAAACTTCCAATAACCTTGCCGTACTCTTCTAAATTAGCAAATTGTAAAACACAGGCTGAAATGGGCAACACGGTACATTGAACACAAAATGTAATAAAACTGGATAGAATTCTGTGAAGATTAGTACAATTTTTAAGAAACTATATGACACTATATCATCAAAATCATAGGATAACAATCTCAATATTGACTAAAATTGTGGAAGTGTTTGCTGAGTGTCAGACCCTGTGCTAAATACTTTACATGAATTATTCCACGTGATCCCCTCAACGACCCTAAGACAATAAATAGCTTTATTCCCATTTTACAGGTAGGAAACAGAATTTCAGAAAGGCTGGGTGACATGTCTTGTGTCACATACTAAGTGACAGAGCTGGGATTTGAACTCAGGGCTATCTGATATCAAATCTCATGTTTTTAACTCTCATTGTGTACTTTAACTTTTTGTCCCAGTAATTCTACACTAGGAAATGTAACCCGAGGAAGCAATTCTTTAGGAAAAAAGCTACATACACAGATGTTTATTGTGGTGGATTGTATGATAGTAAATATTTAGAAACCACCTACGTTTCTCAGAATAGAAGAATGGTTAAGGGAACTATAAGAGATTTGCTCAATGGAATATTATGGAATTACTGAACCAGATCATTAGGTTGTTTTCACAAAAATACAGAAAGATGTTTATAATTATATAACTTTTAAATGGTGAATGAGAAACATTGCTTACCACCAGGATTTCAACAATGAAAATATATCAATATGTAAACACAAGGGCCTAAAGTTACAAAAAAAGAAATAGTTTTCAGGCATGGGATTATGTGTATTTTTACCCCTGAATTGAAACAATTTCTTATTTTTGAACTGGACACAAAGAAACAGGTTTTAGTTTTTCTGTCTCAAACAGCAATTCATAAAAATAGCAGAGAAGTAAAATAAACTCTTGGTAATAATTATTGCACAGATCTACTTCTTTGGGAAATATTAAGAATGGCAGGATTTCACAATATTGGAAATTACCTATTATTATTACTTATTATTACTAATGCCTACAGCACCTGGTTTTCCTAGGTGGTCTCCCATCCAAGTACTACCCAGGCCCAACCCTGCTTAGCTTCCGAGATTAGACATAGGGCTTGTTCAGGGTGGCATGGCAGTAGACCATGGATTGTAGCTCCACTGGGGTGCCAATCCAGGACCTTCTGTGTGTAAAGCAGATGTGCTAACCGCTACACTATGGAACCACGTCCCAAATCATCTTTTTATATGTATATCTCCTTCACGAGACTTTTGGCTTCTGGAGTAAGGAGAATTTTAGCTATGCAGTGGACATATGTTTTGTTTCATTCATTCAACATCTATTCTTTTTTCCGGATAATGGCACCCTAATTTCCTATCTCCATTCTTACCTCATGCAAATTGTGAGGCACTGACTCCATTCTCAGCTTCAGGGATGGACAAGTGACCCGGGCTTAACTAATCAGAACACTGCATTATTTTGGTCCTAGCAAATGCTGCAGGTGGGGATGTGGAACTCAAGCAGATCTATAAACCTTACGTTCAGAAGTTTCACCAAAGCAGCTTTAAGAGAAAAACCTCCCTTTCCACTGAGGTTGTAAAGAAGATTGGCTGCATGCTTGGAGTACGGGCAGCTGTCTCACCATCATGAGGACAGAGCTTGCATGAGAATGGAGATGACGCTTAAGAAAAAGAGCCAAAGGTAGAGAGAACAAATCTTAATGATATTAGCAGAGTTCCTAGACCTAACTCTGTCTGATGATAGAATACTCTTCACTTTCATGAGCCAATTAAATGTTTTTCCTTTCTCTTAAGCTAATTTGAGTGAGTTTCTATCTTTTGCAACTAAGAAATTTATACAATGTTATTCATTACTTTTCCTTTTAGGAGAAAGGAAGCACAGAATGATGAGGATGATGAGGAAGGGTGGAGTAGAGGTTTGAGGTTAAGATGTAAACACAAGGGTAGAAAGGTATTTTGGGGCCGGATTGTAGAGTGCTTTGAAGGTCCAGCTGTGGCTAGAGTATCTAGCATCAAAGGGCCAAAGTGATGTCTCTAAGGCTTTGCCTTTCATTCAGGTTTATTGTAAACGAACCCAATGACCTGGAGTAACTTGGGGTGATTCTTAAACAGTGACGGGGGATGGGGTGGGGGCGATTCTTAGCATAGCTGTTAATCTAAGCGAGCTCTCTCACAACTTTCTCTTGGAACCAAAGTTTACCAGGTTGCTAATAGTTTTGGTTTTCTTTGAACCTGCCCTTTATTTGAATCAAATGGTTACTCAGTCTAGGGAGCTGATGTAGTTGGTGATAGCGCTTTAAAAGTCATTTGCTTTAGTGCATGCAGACTGATTTGATCAGGAAGGCTTCTGGAAGAGGTCTTGAGAGCCACCAACACAGTACTGCAGACAGAAATCATTGACCCTGACCTTTGTTTCCCAGCCCTGCCAACAGTTGTGTAAGCCTCTACTTTCCTCTAAAAAAGCCCTCCCTGCTTGGAATACACAGAGTGGCTTGTTTTCTCTATCACACACAGGCTGAAATGGGCAACACGGTACATTGAACACAAAACTTGGAGTCCAAAGACCTCATATATTATGGTTATCCCATATCAACTCAAATTGACCTAAATCACCTTTTTTAGAGCAACTTTTGATTTCCCATTTTGTGGATGTAGCATAATTCACTTAGTTATAGTCCCCTCTTGAAAGACACATGTACAGTTTCTCATTTCTAGTTTTTCTCTGTTATAACACCAATGAACATCCTTGTACCTATACTTTGCACACTTCTGTGAGCATGTCTACAGGATAAAGTCCTGGAAGTGAAATTGTTATATCTCAAAATATTTATAGCAGTTCCAACCACAGTATATGATTTTTACTTTTATTCTTCAGAAACTATCTGTGATGTGAGATGAATTAATTAATCTGAATTTCGCTTTTTCTGTCAGAAACTCTTTGACTTTTTCTAAGAAAGATGTTATTTATATCCAAGGCAGAAATAGTAATATTGAGAGTACAAATATTAAAATCTATTTTCTTTCTAGAAGACCCAGTTAGAAACATTATGGAAAGATTTTCCATATCTTATATTTTAAAATTTTCTATTATTTAAGGGTAGTTAATTGGGCTTTCCATAAAATAAGTCAGAAAGGCTCTCGTTACCATATGTTAGCTGGAAAAACAAAGAGGCCATGAAGTGAGATCTTCTCGTTTCATGCCTCCTTTTCTCTGCAATCCCAGGACTACGTGGGAGGGTATATTGTGGCCGGATATGTATTTGTGTGGGAAACAAGAAATGCTTGGAACATTATTATCAAATTCAGAAGTTTTGTGTTGCTCTGGTATCAACACATGTAGCTTCTGTGATAAAATCCCCCCCGCCCCCACCTTTTTTATGGAAGGGCTGAATAATGAATTGCATTACTAGATGAAAACATACCTTAATGCTAGGATCGTATTTCTAGTTAGAATGGCAAGGGTTTCTAAACCTTTGTTATTTTAGATGCCAATTATGAGGCAAAATTGTAAGTTTGATCGTGTTTAATCTATATTGAGTACTCAAATGTAAAGAATGAATGGATAAATTAATTACAGAGTGCATGAAACATATCTTTACATTAAAAACAATTTGTACTGCCTTGAAGAAAGTTTTCACTCTCATTGCCTTTGTGTTCTCAATTAAAAAGAAAGATATCCCCCCATGATCTAGTGCAGTAAAACTTATAGAATTTTGGGGTTGAACTTTTTCAGAAATACCAGAAGAGATGCCACCTGTTATTTTGAATGAAACGTCGTTTTACCTTCATTTTCGTGCAGGACAAAGTATCCTTGGCATAGCCAAATCAGTGAGGGAAGAGCCTTGATCTAGTTAGGGACGGTGGGGTTGAATGGTTTCCTTGCTGTTCACCTCCCCCTCATCCCTGGATCTGGGTCATAGATCACTTTGTTTGGGGAATGGTTTGCTGGTATTGAGAAGGGAAGGGATGAGAAACATTAAAAGTAATGACTGCTTGAGGATAAGCCATATGAAGACCCTTATATGGTTCAAGATGTGAGCTGTTCCTAAAATGGAATTACAAATGAAATTTTAACATGTAAACCCAGGATTGATGGGAAATCAACAGAGGGAAAAAAATGTGTGGAAACTGAAAGCAACAACAGCTGGGCTTTACATTTTACAGATTGTTTGACTTTGAGCAAGTAGGTTTCCTCATCTTTACAACAAGGTGATAAGGATGCTAAGAGACTGAAATGAGGTAAGGCAAACAGTTCACAATACATAAATACTAACATCTTCTCCTTCCATCACCATTGAATACTTGTATGCGTTCAAGGACCCAGGGAAGGAATAGATTTTTATGTACTGATGCCTCTTGCATTAGAATTTGTAGTTAGTAGATCAACAAAACTTAGGTTCAAAGAATCAACCCTCGAAATTATAGAAGTCGTCTTGTGTCAATTTATTTCTTATAACGAATCTTAAGAAAATGTCTCTTACATTTTTAATGCTTCTTATCCGTAGAGTGAAAGTGTTGGTATAAGAGGACCTTCCAGCCTACCGGTGACGCTTTAAGAGGAAACTTACAGTGGGTCATGTGCGAGATGTGGTACACAGCCATTTTTGGGGGTTATTTTTCCTCCTGGTCTTGAACCCTCTTTGAAGGACCCTTATCCAATGTCACCCACCCTCTCTACTACTGAAAAAAAAACTTAGTCAGATTGTATCTTTGCACTAGTCAAAATATCCTGAACACAAGGTAGCTGCAAAAAATATATTCCTGCGATTTAGACATAGTAATTTGCCGAACCATTCGGACAAATTACAATTTATGCCAAAAAAGTAGAAAAACATGTTGATTTCATTCAATTTAAATACTATCTTATTCCTTTCAACCTACTTCTTGGTGTTGGAAGTGAAATATAAAGACTGTGAGGCTGATAAAACATTGGGCCTTATTTCAAAGGCAAAATACACTGTGGTCTCTTCAAGGTGCAGTAAAGAGCTAAATTCTTGCCCACCTGATGTATAGATGGCACCGTTTGCAAAGGAAAAGTCTCCAGTCCCAAGAGCAGCACAAAGTGAAGGGACTGGGACCCCTCCAGATGAACTTTCTTCCTCCTTCTCTGTTCTTATGCTATCGTTGTCTCTAAGGGGCTTGCTACTCCTGTTCTTTCCTCACCAAATCTCCTGAGGAAGTGGTCCTGTGGAATTACTCACAGCTAAGGTGATCCACTGAGGAAAGTGAAATCTCGGAGCTAGGCCCAGCAGTTAAAGAGAGACTCTACTTGCCCCCGTACACACTCCATCTCTATTTGGGTACAGTCTCTTAGCTATAATGCCGAGCTTCTGCTATGGGTCATAGGGACAGGGATATAAAGGATTGGAAAATTCATCAGCACTTGGTAGGGTTGAGCTTATAATCCTTAACTTACTCTCCCGGATATCCCATGCAGTTAATCAGTCATAGGTGTATGTGTATGCGAAGTGATGGAAAGTAGGGGAGTTGAGGAGAGGTGGAGTGGGACAGTAGTCAGGGCCAGCTACTCACAGAAGTTCAGGATAGTGACCCAGCATGGGGTAACCTACCATAGGGTGGAAGGGATAGATGAGAAGGCTGCACACTGGAGGAAGTTGAAGAGCATACAGTAATTTGGGGAAATTCATTCATCAGGGGCTTCAGGTCAAGCACCTGGATTATTTTAATTCTCATAACATCCTTGTGAGATAGGCTGTCACCGTAATTTTACAGAATAGAAAACTGAGGCTTAGGCATTAAGTACTGGTTTAGGATGATGTAACTAGGAAGTGGTAGAGTCTGGGGGGTTTGATCATTATACCTGCACGCCGTCATCCACTCAAATGCTTTCCACCTGCCCACTCTAAACACTTTCTTAGAGATGCATGCACCTCTGTTGCCACACCTTAGCACCTCCCATGGTGCTAAGCGAGTGTCAGCGAATGTGTCTGTCACTCCTGCTTTCTTTCTTTTTTAAAAATTAAATTTATCTGTTGTTAAATTTGATCAATTAATTTTCTTCACATCGATTTTGTTTTAAAATAACTGATTGTTAATTATAGTTTTGCTAGAATAGATTGTTAGTTATAGTATTGTTAATTATAGTTCCACCTTCAGGGGAAACTGGATAAAGAGTATATGGGATCTCTGTATTATTTTTATAACTGCATGTAATTCTACAATGATCTCAAAGTAAAAAGTTGTTTTAAAACTGAAAAATTTTTACTGGGGTGACATTGGTTAATAAAATCATTTAGGTTTCAAGTGTACAATTGAATAATGTATCATCTGTATATTGCATTGTGTGTTCACCACCCAAAGTCAAATCTCCTTCCGCTGCCATATATTTGAACCCCTTTACCCTCTCCTATCTCCCCAGTCCTCCTTTTCCCCCTGGTAACCACTAAACTGTTGTCTGTGTCTATGAGTTTTTTGTTGTTTGTCATGTTTGTTTGTTGCTTTCAGTTTTATATCCCACATATGAGTGAAATCATATGGTTCTTGACTCTTTCTGTCTGACTTATTTCCTGCTTTCCTATGTCAACTTTAACCTGATCATGTGGTCAGATTCACCTCCAGCCTCATTTGATTCCATCCTAGAGAGTCAATTTTATGTCGTACTTGCTATCAACTCGTACCCCCTGGTTCCCTAATAATCAAATCCCCACCCAGATCAAACCTTACTTACTGTCTCTTAAGTGCACTTCTAGGATGCAGTGCCCTGCTAAGAAAAACCATAAGCCAGTGTTTATTGTTTGTATTTTATTTTGTTTTACTGTGTACCATATCCTTAACATAGTCTCCCATGGTCACTCACTATCGCTCAACAGTTTAAAATTCATCTCTCGTTAATTCTGTTTTTATCATATACTTTATGGCAGTTTTTCTAAATCTCCTAGAATCCAAATATCTATATTCGATTCCATCCCTACTTTCCTCTGAGATGCTACACCTTCATTTTCTACTAAAATCTACTCTAGAAGGTCACCTATGACCTTCTGATCATCAAGTCATCTGCCATTTGTTCATGTCTGAACCCTGTGCAGCAGATGGACGAGCTGACTGCCTCCTTTTTTTGAGAATTCTTCTTTACTACATACTTTGTCCCTTGGCGCCTGCACCATGAAGATGGAAGCAGTGAGTATGTCACCATGTCCTTTTTCCTGGGGACCGGTATTGCATTTTCAACTGCGTGCTAGGAATCTTCACCTGAATTCAGCACAAGTTCCTCAACTTATCATGTGAAAACCTAAATTATTTTCCCACGGAAACCATGTCCTTTTCCTTATTTACTTGTTTCTACTTTCAAAAAATATCTAGTTTCCAATTTAGAGATCTTGTTTCGTATTCCCATGGCAAACTTGTTGAAGCTGAGTGAAATCAGTCTTTGTTGCCTTCCATTCCCCCCTCCCCCGACCTCTGAGCACCATAGCCCATTCCTTGGTTAGACACGCAATTACCTTGATCTGGACTCCAGCCTTTAGTCCTCTAATCCCCCCACAAAACATCCCTATCATATCAACATCTAAAGCGTGTTTCATCTTAATATTCCCCATTGAAAACAAAAATATAATCTTCAATAGCCAGCTGTTATGTACTGAGTTAAGTATTAATTTCTCAGTGTCCTCCAAATTATATATTTTCAACTAGCCTTTTCTTTTGTTTCCCGCTTCTCCCTTAACTTATATTCTCTACTTCAAGAAACATTTTTACATAGTTCCAAGAAATTTCTCCATGTTTTTCTATTGCCGGGCCTTTGCTTTTAAGATTCTTTCACTGTAAAAAGCTTTCCCCCTGACACTTTGTCCTATTAAAATGGCATTCTCTCTTCAAGAGCCACCTCAAATGTCACTTTTTCATGAAAATCTTTCCTGAACCTTTCAGTTTGATATCCTCACGCCCCCTTATTTTTATTTATTTATTTTTAAAATAATTTATGCCATACAGTGGGAAGTCACCCTTCATGGCAGCTTTGTCTTGTTCATCTTTGTATACCCAGCACACGTTTCAGTTTTTTAATAAATAGCTATTGTGAAGAAGTGAGTCAAATGTACTTCGCTCACCACTACTGCAGTATGAAGTTAATGCATGATTCTTCCTCTGATAAATCTTACAGGGACATATTAATGAGAAAAGAGATTCAGAATTAATGAGATATCCATTGAGAGCCTGTGATAGGGCCAAATTAGTGCTCCAGACAGTAAATACTGAGTGAATGTGGTATAAGATGAGTTTTTGGTGGAATGAATTTCATCTGATGATAGACTTGAATTTAGTCTCGGTGAATAGATAAGAGTTGAATTGATGCCCAGAGGTGGTGAGAAAAGATATTCTAGACTAGAGCTAGGGAGAAAGGGCTTTTTTTGCCTCTTGTAACTTTCAGCCAGTGGTCCTGGTTCTATTCTGTGGTGCTACAAAGTATGTTTGCATTTCAAATTTCAGTTCCTTCCTTCCTTCCTTCCTTCTTTCCTTCCTTCCTTCCTTCCTTCCTTCCTTCCTTCCTTCCTTCCTTCCTTCCTTCCTTCCTTCTTCTTCCTTCCTTCCTTCCTTCCTTCTTCCCTCCCTCCCTCCTCCCTTTCTTCCTTCCTTCTTTCTTTCCTTTAGTTTTTGATTAAATACCTTCAGTTCCTTTAAGCATATCCCTCATATGACATTTTTTCTAGACACTTCATCATTCTGGTGGCCTCTGAAGACATGCTGTACTTAGATGAGGTGCCTCTTTTAAACACATTTCCAGAATTGAACACATTGCCCCAAATATGATGTTTCCAGGTCGGAGGGCAGTAGGGCTCTAACTGTACCTCTCTTGTCCTGAATTCGGACTTCTGTTAAAGCAGTTTAATAGCACATGGGCCACTGGCTCTGGACAAATGAACATGGGAACATTCCTGCCACATTTCATACCATGGGTACTTTTAAGCTGAGGTTCTCCACATGCTTTTATGAACACTGATTAATTAAGCATCGCCATACTTTGGTGAGGACTAGGGAATCACTTCTTCTAGCATGGAACTACAGGCTGCGCTTCATGGAATGCTAACCACCATGCCTAGCAACGCTGTGAGGTGGAGGGCTGAGACTATCGTATTCAATTGAAACTGCAGGGGGAATTTTAGGAAGGCAGAATGTAATTACTTTAGTTGGACTTGGGCCAGAATTCCTGAGTTAACACAACTGCTCTTAGAAAGTCTGCCATAAGATCTCTGGTGACCACAAATGGTTAGGTCTGTGGTTTCAGGTTTCATCCAAAAGGTAAACAGCTCAGTGCAGCACACTGCCCCCAACACCACGCAAGGCATGGATTCACACGGACCCGGAGAGGAGAGGCCACCTACTGAATGAGAAACACCATTTCCTGAAGTACCTACTTGTTCCTGGGAGGTCCCTCATCCTCGTACCAAAGCAGGCCAGCCCTTACTTAGCTAGTAAGAACTGACAGGCTCACAGCACAAAGTGGTATGGCTGCCAGACTAAATTATGTGCTTGTCATTTTTCCCCATGTTGTCCAAGATTCCAGCAACAAAACAGTAGGGAACTCCCCATACACATTTTTTTTTTTGCTCAAAACACATTCGTTTCTCCTCTCTGTAAAGTTCCTGGATCCCACAGTCCAAGTTAAACACAACTGGAATTTCCCTATAAGTCAAAAACAATATTAATTCTGAGCCCACATATTTTTCTTCTTGTAGGGTATGTACACATTTAAACACAGCACATGTTGCAGACAATCTGCAAATGGTAAAAAGCTCTGGAAGAAAAAAACCCAAAAGAGAGAAATGCAAGGGAACATATTTTTAACAAGAGAGCAGAGGAGATTTGGTGGGTGTCTGACCCAGCAGTGAGAATTTTCCTCTGTGGTCTGTTGAAAGAAGAGCAGAGGCTGGCATCATGCCCTGGGCTGACGGTTGGAGGTTTCTGTACCACACAAATCTTCAATGAGGGTAACTTCCCGGTGGGAAGCAAAGAGATTCTTGTAGAATACTAGCGTGGCACGCAGCTGAACTCGTGTGTCCCTGACTTGGGCTGCACAGGAGACACTGAAGTCCCTGTTTATCTGAAGTCACAAGATTGCCACAGTCATCTTTTTCAAATTAAAATGGCAACGTAAAGTTTTGTAAATGTTAGTTCTTCTAATTGACGGTGGCTTCTGTAATTAAAATAAAGTCACTAATATTTTCTCTTGTTTTCTTTTTTATCACTGAAAGTTCATTTTTCACTAACTCAGACAAGGTCTTCATTTTTATGAAGACCCGTGCTGACCCCTAAAAATCTGATTTTTTTTTTTTAGTTAATGTTTGCGCCCATCTGGTTTGAATTTAGCATTCTTATGAGTCATTTCACTGTGATAGGAACACTCTGCTATAGAAAACTTCTGTTAATATTTTAACATTTTAAATCAAACACCACATAGAGCATTACCTAAGCCTCCTTGCAATTATGGAAAACCGTGCCCTCTATTTGTTCATGGTTCCTGCCTTCACGTTTATTTTCTTTAAATTGAACATAGTACATGGTAAATAAGTGCATACCCCATATGTGTGTTCAAATACTTTACCATTTGGGGCCAACATATCCTTTTGCAGCTTAAGAGCCTTTTGGAGGCAGCATTTGCCTGAGGAAGGATGAATAACTCTATAGGAAGTTGGATGGTCTTTACTTCTCATGGCTGACACTTAACCCATTTAAAAGAGCTCAATTTATTTTCCGATCAACATTGACTTTATAACTTACATTTTTACTACCCAAATTCCTGATTTTGAAGCTTGAACTCATTTTCCTTTTACTGCTGGGCAACATTTCTCAAGGTAGTCTTTAAGGCGAAATGAAGGAGGAAAAAAATGCCAGGAATCTCTTTAAGAAAATACAGCAGTGTCTCCTCTACCTTCTTAAGCAAATGGATGGTTCCCAGGGAGGCTAGATTTGGTTGTGTACTTAGTCCGTAAATTGAATTTGCACATGGGGTGGACATAATTTAGCTTAAAAAAAATAAAAAGAGGATTTTGAAGTATTATTTGTCTATATTAAAAGTGAAGTAAGCATGCCTTAACAAGCCAAGCCATTTTGTCCTTTGTTATCCTTAAAATATTTCATCTTAATTTTAGAAGAAAAAGACCAGTGGTTTAAATCAAGTACTTTGGTAAGGAGCAGGCCATTTTTAAGGTATGTATGAGCTCCACACTTCAACGATACAAATGAACTCCTGTTCTGAATGAATAATAGGGTTTCACTCCCCTGTTCCCCCATTAAAGTTTCTTGAGTTTATTTCCTAATCTGCAGGAATAAAGCTTAACAAAACAGAGCACCTTACCTGGGCTCTGAGCACCAATTCCTTAAGATAACTTCATTCTAATTCTCATTACATTTTAGTTCACTGATGGCGCTTGGAGAGGTTTAAATCAAAATAGGAAAAATAATAACCGTTGACTCACAGAGGTGGGGCCCAGTTTCTTCGTCTTTGTTCAGGCAAAACATGTGTTGGAGGCTATGAAAGCTTTGCAAAATCCAAATCTGGGGATTTTAGCAGCCACATGCCATAACTGCAGATCCCAGGCTCTGGGCATGACGAATACGTTTGTACTTCCCGTTAGCCATGTTGTTGTGACTGAATATAAAATGTAGTCTTTTTCACACAATTTAATTAGAAGTACCAGATGTGGTGTTGTATGACTGATGTCAAAATACGACACTTTTATGTAAACATTTTAACTTAATCAATCAAGTAAATAGCTTTCACTATTTTAAAGCGTTTCAAATCTGCTTGGTACAAATGCATTATTTTTGTGTTATGCTAAATAGATCATGGCCAGCTGCAGCATTATTAAGAGATTAGGGGAATAAAGTTAGATTTTACTATATTATTTTTCAAGGGCCGGCCTTTACAATTTCCTCCTCTGGGAAAGACGAAAAGAAGACTGGGTTAAAAATCCTTTAATGGTGCTGGAGAAAGTTCTCCTTGAAAAAAAAAACCCTCTTTTTCCACCTCCATTAAATACTATTATTAAATGTATCTTTGCAGTCCCCAATACTTGCGGAGAAAATTGTTTTTCTCTGGTTCCCTGAACGGTGAGCAGCCCATTGCTAAGACAGTGTATCTTCACCAGCATATTAAGTGTCTTCGAAGTTTGATACTCCCGGGAGTACAGCCTGGGAACTGAGCGTTCAAAAGCCAAGCCATTAGTTTCCAAGCACCTTTACTTATCCTGCCTAGTCTGAATTCTTTGTTACGTTCAAATTGCCCGGGTCAGTTTAACTTTATCAGTAAAAGTTGTGCTGCTGCCCAGAGATGTCCCTCTTTGAAAAGCAAAAGCTTAGGGGAAATAGGAAACTAAGTGATGCGAGAAGCTCAAGGTCTCAACTACGAAATGAACTATAGTTACGTGCTCTGAGAGCTGTGTGAATTTTGTGTGATGTTCACAGAGAGGGTGGCTGAAATGGCACTCAGTGGAAACACTTAGAAGACACAAAAAAGGAATGGATTTTAGGCTTCTTCAGGGTGATAGTGGCTTGGCAGGATGACCGAGAGTGTGTTTCTGATAAACCTGTTTCTCGCTTGGCACTGCTTCCTCTAATCTTGCCCCCACCCACCTTTGCATGGGACGTTTGTGACAAAAAGAATAATCATTTTGGAGAGTGGTTGGGAGAAGCACTGTGTACACATAGAAGCTTATGTACATCTGGCTAGTGTTCTAGACTATATATCCCTACCTTGGTGTGTATTTGGAAGAGTTCCTTCATGTTGTGTCATTTATACTGTAGTTTACAAGAACACGGTGCTCGCTGCAGTTGGGGGATGTTGAAGTTTGGCTCTATGTCTTTGGAAACTTGTAGAGACAAGGGGAACACAAAATGGAAATGATGATATGACTTTTGAGGTTCTGACTTTTCCTGCTTAAAGAACTATTGACAGAGAGAAGAATTTGATGTATAACATATATAGGAATGTATGTATATATGTATGTATATCTCATATATATGGTATATATGACCACATTCAGGTAACACTCATTTATTTTGCTCAATTCAAAACTTTTTTGTTTGTTTAGAACAATGAGATTGCTTTAAGACACAAAACAGAACTTAGGATAAGCTTGAACAATACATAATTTGTTCAGAATTCACTTTTAAAAGCCAGTCAGCCACTGTGACTGATTCTATGTAGAGAGGTGGTGAGATTAAATCCCCACCTAGCCTCTTGAAAAATGTTCGCGATTGTTGAAAAGCCCATGCGTGTTAGGAGGCACTTACTCCATTTCCATGCCAAATTCGAGTGGTCTCTAGGGATTCAAAATTAGGAAAACACTGAATAATTTGTGATTGAACTTTATGTTAATTTATAAGTAAAAATTTAGTCACTTTTAGCTCTATGCTACATTTGCCATACCTTCAGGGTACACTTGAGCATTTGAAGGCTCTGATCAGATTTTTCCTTGGGTCCCAGAAGAATGGAGGTTCTCTTGCTTCCCCTCTGCATCTCCCTCCATTCTCTCCCTCATGCCTCTGTTACCTGCACTTTATCAAGGGCTACTTACTTTACTGATCCTACTTAGGTTGCAGGCATTACCTGAAGAAAACAATAAGTGAGGAAACCAAATGAACTTGCAAAGAAGAGGTGTGGGCTTTGTCCTCCAAATGGATTGATTTTCTGGACCACACAGCATGAATGCAATCCGTTGGTGGGTCTGCTTTTTATGCCACTTAAGCTGGGTGACCTGGTTGCCGTGTGCTTTGAAAAGCTGCAGGAGTCAAGTTGACATTCAAATAGTTTCGCTGTGTGAATCCCTAAGTGCAAGAAGTGCTAAAGAGATTTCTTTTTGTCATTGTCCCCTTTCTTCTTCTTCTTCTTCTTCTTCTTCTTCTTCTTCTTCTTCTTCTTCTTCTTCTTCTTCTTCTTCTTCTTCTTCTTCTTCTTCTTCTTCTTCTTCTTCTTCTTCTTCTTCTTCTTCTTCTTCTTCTTCTTCTTCTTCTTCTTCTTCTTCTTCAAAGGCATCTCTGTTTACTTTGGCAGATATATAAGTATAAGTTAAAAGTGGGTGGAGGCCTTCAGGGAAGGAAGCGTGTGGGGGAAGAAAATGGAAGAGTGCTGAATCTGGCTGTCACCTTGTTTTGCTTTGTTGAAAGACATGAATAAGCATCAGATGAATGTTTTGGAGGAGGTTCTTCTGTAGGTCTCTGTCTCTGTCGCTGTCACTGTCTCTGTCTCTGTCTCTCTCTCCCTTTCTTTTTCCCTCCCTTCCCCCCCCACCCCACTCTCTCTCAGATTCTGCATGGTGAAATATGGGCCAGAGAGAGCCTGAGAGAGGCAATAGGATCTTCTTGGTAGACTCATAAATTCTTCAGAGGTTCCTCCTAGAGCAAATGGTTCCAAAAAGTTTCCTATACCATGGCCAATGGTGTGATTGTTTAGGCTTTGAATACTTTTCTTGGTCTGTCTTGCAGTATCCTATTTTCTAGTGCTCAGCTTACATAGTGGTTTCTAGAAGATATCACTCTATTGCCAACCAATGAAGTGTTAATTATTTAACAATTAGAATGAATACCCATACTTCATCCAGCTCCTTCCTGCCTCATGGTCCTTATACCTGCTGTCACAGGCTGTTCCCTCTGCTTGAAACACTTTTTACCTATTACCCCTCACCCTAACCCCAGCAAATTTCCATATTTTCTATCCAGGCCTCAGGTTAAACATCATATCGATGAACTCTTCCTTGACTTCTCCAGTTTAGCAAGTACTATCTGTAGATGTCTCATGTATGATATATCTCTCTTTGATAGTATGTATCTTGATTGTAATTTGTTAACCAAATTACTGCTGGACTGTAAGATGATGAGAGCAGGCTGTGTCTGGTTCACCACCACGTCCCCAGAGCCTGATGTACAATAGATGCTCCGGGAATATTTATAGAATGAATGAATGAACAAATGATTGCTTGGATTACTACCAGATGGTTGCTACCAGAAGAGGAAAGAGGCTGCTACCATTTATTGGAGACCAGTAAACTGTTCCACACACATACATACATAAAACCAGTAATAATGATAATGGTTATTCAGAACAGTTAAAAGCCAATTGAAGCATATTCACGGTAAATTCCATTTAAAAAAGATAACAAAACGTAGGGAAAATAATGATTATTATATCTCCCTGCATATGCAATAATGCTTCTTCCCAACAGTATTAAGCAATCCTAGTAATTGTCAAAGTTCTTCAACTTCTTTTTGGTGTCCCTTCCCTTCAGTTCTAGTAATAGGTGCCTATCTGGTGAGTTTGTGTGTTGGGATACTAGACTCTTACTTCAAAATACACGTTTTCATTCAAATACATACTGAGTATTGCTTATGTAAGTCACAATTGCCAATGAGTGACATTAGATAAAATACTTAACCTTTGTGTACCTTAGTTTCCTTAAATATAAAATGGAGTTCTTAGGACTAAACAGGATAATGCCTGTGGTAAAGCTTTTAGCACAGTACCTGGCATACTGTAAGCTTTCACTAATATGATTATCATTTTTTTTTATTATGTTGGCCAAGTTTTATTATGAAACTAAATACAGACGAGATAACTGATTTAGAAAGAATATATATTACATGCTCGTGAAGTTGAGACTTCTAACAAGTTTAATTTTTGGAATCATAATTTATGTATCATAAAAAACAGGCTATGTAAGAGCTCCAGAATTCTGTCGCTATTTTATAAGAGATCCTTTTTATGAAAATATCAAATGTAGCATATCTTTTTAAAAATAATTTCTTAATTTTTAAATTATAGCTGTCATATGTTATTATATTAGCTTCAGGTGTACAGCATAGTGATTAGACATTTATATTACTTAAAAAGTTATCACCCTGATAAATCTAGCACCTGTCTGACACCATACATAGTTATTTCAATATTATTGACTATATTTCTTATGCTATACTTTACATCTCCATAATTATTTTATAACTACCAATTTGTACTTCTTAATTCTTTCCCCTTTTTCACCCCAGCCCTCCACCCCATTCCCATCTGGCAACCATCAAAATGTTCTCTGCTATCTATGAGTTTGTTTCTGTTTTGTTTGTTTGTTTATTTTGTTCTTTAGATTCCATATGTAAGTAAAATCATATGGCATTTGTCTTTCTTTGTCTGACTTTCTCCACTAAACACAATACGCTCTAGATCTATCTATATAGTTGCATATTGCAAGATTTCATTTTTTATAGCTATAATATTCCATTGTACATATGTACTACTTTTTCTTTATCCATTCATCCATTGATGGATGCCCAGGTAGTCTCCATATCTTGACTATTGTAAATAATGCTGCAATGAACGTATGGATTCTCATGTCCCTTCAAAGTAGTGTTTTGGGTTTCTTCAGTTAAATACCCAGAAATGGGATAACTGGATCCTTCTTTGTCTCTTGTTATAGCCTTTGTTTTAAAGTCTATTTTGTCTAGCGTAAGTATTGCTACCCCAGATTTTTGTTTATTTGTTTCCATTTTCATGAAACATCTTTTTCCATCCCTTTACTTTCAGACTATGTGTGTCTTTCCATCTGAAATGAGTCTTTTGTAGGCAGCAATTGTAAGGGCCATGTTTTCTTATCCATTCAGCCACTCTTTCTTTTGATTGGAGAATTTAATCCATTTACATTTAAATTATTTGCCGATGGATATGTAGTTATTGCCATTTTATTATTCATAAATATATATATTTTTTCTTCTTTTTCTTAAAGAAGTCCCTCCAACATTTCCTGTAATTCTGGCTTAGTGGTGATGAAGTCCTTTAGCTTTTTCTTGTCTGGGAAGCTTTTTATCTGTCCTTCGATTCTAAATGATAGCTTTACTGGGTAGAATTATCTTTGTGTATGTCCTTACTTTTCATCACTTTGAATATTTCCTGCCAATCCCTTCTGGTCTACAAAATTTCTGTTGAGAAATCGGCTGACAGTCTTATGAGAACTTCCTTGTAAGAAACTAACTGCTTTTCTCTTGTTGCTTTTAAGATTTTGTTTTTAACCTTTGGCATTTTCATTGATGTGTCTTAGTGTGGGCCTCTTTGGGTTCTTCTTGTTTGGAACTCTCTGACCTTCCTGGGCTTGTATGTCTGTTTTCTTCACCAGGTTAGGGAAGTTTTCTGTCATCATTTCTTGAATAAGGTTTTCAATTCCTTGCTTTATCTCTTCTCCTTTTGGTATCCCTATGATGTGAATGTTGGCATGCTTGATGTTGTCCCAGAGGCCTCTTATACTCTTTCCCCATTTTGGGGTGGGGGAGGGATTCTTCTTTCTTGTTCCTCTTCTGACTGGGTGTTTTCTGCTACCTTATCTTCCTCTGTTTCATGTAATCTACTGTTGATTCCTCCTAAGATATTCTTCATTTCAGTTATTGTATTCTTCATTTCTGATCGGTTATTTATTATGTTTTCTATCTCCATTTTTATGTTTCCCACTTCTTTGTTGAAGTTCTCATTGAGATCACTGAGCATCCTTATAACCAGTGTTTTGAACTCTGCATCTGGTAGATTACTCGTCTCCATTTTGTTTAGTTCTTTTTCTGGAGCTTTGTTCTGTTCTTTCATTTGGGACATGTTTGTCTTCCCATTTTGGCTGCATCCCTGTATTTGTTTCTATGTTTGAGGTAGAGCTGTTATATCCCTCAGTCTTAGTAAAGGGGCCTTATGTAGTAGATGCCTTGTGGGGTCCAGTGGCGCAGTTTTCCTGGTCACCTGAGCTGGGTGCTTCAAGTATGTCCTTTGTAGGGATTGTGTGTGCCCTCTTGTTGTAGTTGAGCCTTGGATAATGTTTACACATCAATGGGAGGGATTGACTCTTGGATTGATTGGTGGTGAGGACAGGCCATAACAACGGTGGAGGAGCTATTGTGCAGGGGCTGACTCTATAGAGCAGGATTCACTTTAGCAGGTCTCTGGTGCTTGTCTAGTCTGCTCTTTGGGTATATCATCATTGGATATGGCCCTGGGTGGTGCTCTGGCTCAGACCGAAGGCAGCCAACAGGTGTGCAGGCCAGGGCCTCCTGGGAGGGGCCCCACCACAGGCCAAGTTCAGCCATGACCTGTGTCCTGCCTGAGGCCACCTACTATGAGCCAGCAATAAATCCTAGGTTAGCTGCCACCCATGCTGGGCTTGGATGTGCTTTGAGAGGCCAACTTGCAAGCTAAAGCCAGCTACTGCTAGTGCCGGACTTGGGGCTGCTCAGCAAGAGGTAGGGGGCACCCTGAGGCCAAATGCTACTTGTTTGGATTTTGTAAATCTTTGAGAAATTTTAGGAAAGTCTGCAGCATGAACCAAGACAGGCTGTTCATATAGAAAAGTCACTGGAAGCAGTTTGGGTGGCCTACAAGTTTGGTGGGTCAGAGTCTCGGGAAATCACCTGGGCAGGGCAACCTGTGTTGGCCAGGTTGATGGAGACTCAGATATGGTGCCTGCCTATGTCTGCATGCCAAGAAGTGTGAGGGATTAACAAAGGATCTGCTAGTACTTCTGTCTGGGAGAAAGTGGCCCCTCCAGCCTTTGCTGTAAAGCCACACAACCGAATTCCTCCCCGCACATCCTGGCACCTTTCAATCTGCTGCTCTAGCTCTGGAGCTCAGAGTGAGTGAGTCCATCAGTGAGTAAGTCTGTGTTCAGACTCCTTAAGAGCAATGTCTGTGACTATAGTTGCTCTCTGTCCCACTCAGCCACAATCTCCATTGGTTTTCATAGCCAGAAGTTGTGGTGACTTCTCTTCCTGGCACTGGAACCCTGGGATGAGGAGCCTGGTGTGGGGCTGGGACCCCTTCTCCCTCCGGGAAAACCTCTACAGCCGAGATATCAAACATCACATGTGGGTGTGGGACCAGCCTGTTCTGCATCTCTGCCCCTCCTACCAGCCTCAAAGGTGGCCTATTCTGTGTGTCCCCAGTTGTAGAATTTCTCTTCAGTTAGATTTCAGGCGATTCTCAATGATGGTTATTCAGTAGTTTAGTTGTAATTTTGATGTGGTCATGAGAGGAGGCAAGCACAGCATTTACCTTCTCTGCCATCTTGACCAATAATTTAACAATGATGTAATAATGATTATCATTATTTTCATGTCAGGAACTGTTAAACTCTGGCCATCCAAAGATTGAAAAGAGATGATCCTCTCTCTTGCGAGTTCATGGCATGTGAATGATTGGTGCTTTAGTGCTCAAGAGTATCTTTTCTTCTTTACAATCAGCCAAGTTTATAAGATGATCGTCAGTGAGAGTTTCTGATTGCACTTACTCTTTACGACAGCTCCCAGCTTTCTCAAAGTTCCAGCAGAGCTACAGTATGTTCACAGTGTACCACTCCTAGCAGCATTTAGTTTTCTTCCCAATCAGTCTGGCTCTAGCCCGTAAGTGTCACATGGGGTCTTCTTCCCCATACCCTGTGGCATTTGAATGGCTGGGCAGATGTTTGGCCATTTGCAGTCTTACTTGGATTACATTGAGCTTGGGTGCTGCTGGATACATGGTTGAAGATTCAGGGAAAAAGGTTCACAATCTGTGAAGCATGTGAATTATATTCCTGTGACATTTTAAAAATTCTTGGCAGAGGGGGAGTGTTGAGAGAAAGATAATAATCCGCTGTTACCTTCCCCTTCATTTGACTGCTGTAAGAAATCTATTGGGAAATCTGATGAATTGGATTCATCATTGTGCTTCCCATTCATTAGCCTCCTTCTTCTTCTGTACCACTTCCTACTGGCAATGTGTGATTAGAAAATACTTTTCACACAGGCATGTGATTGATGTTCAATCCCCAAAAGATTCTCTGATTAACACAATGGGTTCTAAGTGAAACTGAGAACAAATTTTGGCCTTTACTTTTATAGGTGGAAATGTCTCATAAGGGATGGCTGTTTCTTTAAAAATGCCATCTCAGCCTTGTGGGAGATTGGTGTTTGTTTATGGCAAAGTTCATGGAAGTTTCCTCCCACATTTCCTGGAGACTTTCACCTGGATGTAAGAGAAAAAAGAAAAGAAAACTTCAAAACGACATAACTTAGAACCATTAATGCATTTGCATAAAATTTCTAATATTTCTAAAACAATGTTCACAATACTATTTGGCAATTGTTCTTTCTTCCTCTTAGATTTCTCTCATTTGCATCTTCACACTGACTGTATTTATGAATACAGTTAATAATTAGAATTTACTGTGTATCAGGCAAGAACTTTACATGGATTAATTTTATTGACACCTAACAACAACCTTAGGATAGAGTACCATTATCATCCTCATCTATAGGCAAGGAAACAGAGGAAGAAAGAACTAAGATAAGTCACCCAAGGTCACAAACTAGTAAGTAGGGGAGCTGAGATATGAACCCAATCAGTCTGGCTCTAGCCCGTAACTACGATACTCCATTGCTATTCAACCTCTAGTCTGTGCAAAGTGAACCTATTTAGCTCAAATCCAAGGACTATGCAAGTTATTGGAGAACCTTGCAAGGCAACCAGAGGCCTCTGGGTCTCTGTGTTGGAGAACAATCTACTCATGTGCCCTTCACTAGAGGCCATTTATTGCTTTGCTGCTTAAAGAAACAAACCTTTAAAGGTAAATTCAATCTTATGAAAAAGGTTGTTAACAAGATAAAATAATAAGAAATCTTTCTTTTCAGTGAAGGTTCCATTGAAGAAAACAATTCTTAGTTGTACTTAAATTTAAAACATATAATCTCTTTTCAGGCTTAAAAATATGGACCTTGTAAATGAAACCATATAGATGTTTGCATTTTTTTTTCCTTTTTTTGATTGGTAGTAATTGAAATTATTATATGTCTTAAATTTTGTTTTTTAATGTTAAATATCGCCTCTGAGAGAAAACACAAGAATATAAATGATTCCTGTGATAAGTCTACTCAAGCTGAGGCTAGAATCAGTCAATTCTATCATTTGTTTTTCATGTTTGTTTCCCTTCTTATGTTTGTTTGTTTGAAGGAATTAAATTTCTTATACTCTTATTTGGTGCAATGGGATGATGTGTTAGACATAGATTGAATTTACTGACTTCAACATCTGTTTTCAGAAATCTTAGCCCTTCTCGCCTTTACTTGGAAGCTGCTAAGTTTTACCCCAAGAACGAGTTACACTTTGAGCAGTTAGGGTGAAGAGTTTACCAGGCCCTCTTAAACGTCCATACCTTTTATGTCTTCCTGAGCAGAGCTCTGGGGATAGAGCAATGTGGTCTTGGCTATTAAAGACAGTGGGCCAGGAACACCTGGTCACAATAAATATAGGCTCCTTCTTTTAGCCTTCTCTGTAGTCTTAAAAATGAATCTACAAATTTTAAAATTTGTCATTTCCAGGATTATGATAATCCTAGGTAATGAGACATTTTCACGAGTCCCACATTGTAAATCTGATGCTCGCTTATTTAAAAGACCGTATCCAAAAAAGATTAAATTTTGTTAATTGTACAGTTTCCTGGATTCGATTCATATCAACACCAGATAGACCTGAAAATCAAGAATATTTACAAGATATCTAATTATTAAAATCATTAAAACAAATAACTTTTATTGACTGTTATTTTAAGAAATTGATGATCACACTGAAAGCAATTAGGCAAATTCCTGTAGTGTAGGAATACATTTGGGTGAAGTCTAAATATCTGTGAGCTTCAGTGAGTCTAAAATCTTCTTTCCAAATAATAACATTAATTGGTATGTTTCTAATTAAAAAAGTTATTCATGCTTATTTTAGAAAACTTGAGTGGATAAAAGAAGAAAACCATCTTCGATCTTATTCATGCCTAAAATCTTGACACCCAGAAAAAGGCAATTGTGTATTCTATAGAAGGTCCTTTTGAAAAGCAGATACATTTTGAACTTAGTAGGTACTTGAGTTTAAAATACAAATACAAATGTCTGATAATAGCAACAATCACAATGGCTGTATACCCAATTTTTTTATGGTAGCACTACCTAATTTAAGATGAATTTTTCTTATTTTTTTGTTACTTTTTCCATTTATAAAAGTAACTTTTTAAATATGGAAAATTTCGATAATATAAAAAAATCACTCTTAATTATCTCTACTTCTCTTAAGACAAGCAATGATATTGGTATGTTTACATCTAGTCTGAAAGCCTTTTTTCTTACTTCAGCAGGTGCTTTCTTAGAAATGGATTGGCTTGGGACCTCTTAGAAAGGCAGGCAAATTTGACAGTGTCAGGCCATGGAGCAGGGTTGGACAGACTACAACTGTGTAAAGGGAGAGTTTCCAACTGTGCTCTCTGGGCAGGAATCTGTGGGTGGGGTGTCTAGGGAAAGAAATGAAAATGATCTGTTCCATAAAAGCAATTTCAAATGTATTGGGGCTAAATGATCTGTTTGGGCACTGTTCAGGTTTGCTACCAGCTCTTCTTTGCTCAGAGAAATGGTGCCTTGTCATTATTCCAACTTGTGTTCCACCACAATGTGGTTTTTATTTTTCCCATCAACTTGTGAAAATGACCAACCCAACCTAATAGAATTGGGAACATATTAATTAGGTCTTCATAAATGCTTATTGAACACAACTGAAGAAACTGAACCTATAATCCGAACTGCAATCTCACTTAAGAATATCAAATTGCTTTCATGAAAGTCTGTAATTGAACTTAGCTAAGGGATATATCTCTTAAGCGAAAGTAGACATAATTTACTAATTTACTATGCACTGGGTAAGGTGATGATGATGAAGGTCAGGGAGAATTGTGTTTTGTGTGGGTTTTTTTTTGACAAAGCATTTTGCTTATCTCGATGAATATGTATAAAGACATGACTATGTTACATATGTACAAATAAAATTCTTTACAAAAATGCCTTGGGCTATGGTATTTATGGACCTATTTTTAGGAAAAAAAATAAGAGGAACTGAAAATGCCCCAAAATAGAGAACGTCAGATGCCAAGAAATATGCTCAAGAAATAGTGAAAACCATAAGGAGAAAAATGTTACATTTATACATTAGCAGGAATCTTATTTTTGCTTTTATGAATTTTAAAGTTGCATTGATTTGACTCAACCAATTTTATTAGCATCTCATTTCTACTTAGAATTTTTAATGATATGCGACCCATATGTTTGGAGAATTACTTTTTTATTCCTTAAAAAATTTCTTTAATGTTTGGAAAGTGTCAACTGTAAATATTATCAGTTCAGCCTAGAAAATTGAGTCAGTGAACATTCCTCTGCTTTAATAGATGCTCTTTTTTGTAATCTCTGATATCCTGAGACCCAGAGGATCTGTGTTTCTGAAAGGGTGGCCCAAAAACCACCTATGTCAGAACCACTTGGGCATTGATTAATATGCAGATTCCTGGGCCCCATTCCAGAGCTACTGACAGAGAATTGATGGATTTTAGATTTTGTTGAAAGCAACCACATCCATAGACTGCTCATAGTCCTCAAAAGTAATGATCTGCTCCTCTGGCATATCTGTTTCAACTTTATTGTCTTCTACTACACATTATATTTGAAGTTTTTCAATTCATATCCCACTGGAATTAGTTTAGAAGAGCCCAGACCAAGCCATACCCTTGAATGCTCCTGACCCACTCTTCTAACTTTGCCGTATCTGTCTCGTCATTAGATTTCACATCTAATCAGATAGAAGACTTGGCAACAAGTGCAGGTTTTTTAGCTTTCTTTGACCCTTATTGTACAAGGCACTCTTCTCTTAGCCTCTTCGCTTCTTCACCTTCCACCTCCTCCTCAGATCCAAAGAAATCCATGTCATCATCATCTTTGCTATCAGTAGCTCCACTACCTGTGGTGTCTTCCACATTAGCAGGGCCATACTTGCCCAAAGCTTTCTTCACTCTTGACAGGCTGGTCTTTTCCTTTCTGTAGCACTCAATGTGATTATACCAACGTAGGGCATGATACAAGTTGGCAGGTGGTGGGCTGGAGACTGTCTCAAATATCGCTACATCTGCTTGTGATAGCACATACACCTTGATGTAGTTCTTGTCCGTCAGGTAGCCATTGAGTGCCTGGATGCCAGCAGGGCTTTTCAGGTCTCCAAAACCCATGGTGTCTGCTGAACTGGCAGATGGGCAGCAGCAGGAGCACTGGCAGTCAGCGCCTAAAAAAAAAAAAAAAGGTGAAAGAACACTTAGGTGTGGGCTCCAGAATTCCAGGTGATGTGTATGCACACCAGAGTTTAAAAACCTTGTGTAGAGTAAATGTTAGGAGGTATTTGTTTAAAGATTTAGGTAAGCCCAGAAAAGAAGGGATGGAGTACACTGGTTCTTTCACCAACAGAGGTCACTCACTCTTTAGTCTTGAATTCCATTCTAACAGGCTAAGAGGGAAATAACAAAATCCACATGAGGAGGGTGAACTGATATCCAACAGAAGAGAAAGCCAGGAGGTCTCTTCTCCAATGAATGAATCAGTTTTTCAGGCATTGTCATAATAATAATAATAATAATAATAATAATAAATGCCATCTTTTGATCGCTTCTTTGTGTTCAGCACTTTTCACATGCAACTATAGCAGATCTCATCAATCCTCTCAATAACTCAGTGAGATTAGCACATCTTTATTTTATTGATGGGGCTCTTGGGGCTCAGAGAGATTAAATAACTTGGAAGGGAGACCCTCCTAGTAAGTCGTGGAGATGGTATCTCTGATTACAGATCCTGGGATCTTAGTCCCCAAACCACAATGCTTTCATAACTCTTATAAACATCAGCTTTGACGGCAACCTCTCAGGGAAAGAGCTTTAATTGAAATGTTTTTCTCCTCTTCCATGCCTTCCTTGAATCCAGTTTGAGCAGCTAGTGTCGCACATTTCATGTTGGGACCCAGTAGCTCTGTCAAAACCACAAGCAGAGAGAACTCAACACTGGCTTTGTCATTTCCTATTGCTGTCCAGCTTCAGGGATTTACTAGTTTTTCCAATCGTGATGTAGAGCAGCAATATTTAAATGCCCACTGTGGGCGAAGATACACTGCTAAGTTAAGGAAAAATCTGTGAGCATGTCAAAAGTGTTCTCTCTCTTGATCTGGGTACTTGTTACATGGGCGAATCCAGTTTGTGAAAATCAGCAAACTGTACTCATGAAATATGCACTTTTCTATATGTATATTACACATTGTTAAAAAATAAAATAAAGCTGTAGTCTTATTTTGAATTATATAACTTAGTGGCTGAAACTTACCTTCTCTTTGTCATCTTCCACTGGTCTCTGCTTCCCTTTTCATTTCCAAATCAACAGTTTTCTGGTGAGAAAGGGGTAAGGAAATTGCTTCAACAACTGCATATAGAATTATTTGTTATACCAAAAACTTGGAGTAGGAATTAACCCTGGTGAAAGAAATGGTCTGTTTCCTTGTTGAATCTTTTTCATCTCTTGGTTTCAGTAATCTTAAAAGTTCAGTACATTTTTCTGTTACGTTAACGCATTGTGTACCGAACAGGCAGACACAAAACCTCTTGACCGTGCTTTAAAATTTTTGCTTAAGTAACCTCACAAGACTCCCACATTCTTTAGTTCTGCCTGTATTGAGAATCAGCAGTTACTTTTAAGTTTTAATAAGTTTCACATGTCTTGTAGTGAAACCGTGTTTGGTTAATTCCAACCTTTAATTAGTAGGCTCTGGATTGGTGTACACCAGACTCAGGGACGTTATTAGTGAGAACCGAAAGCGATGTGTGTTGCTCCATAACAGATCAAAACAAACCTCGTGTGCTCTGACAGCATTAAACCCCACTGAGACCTGACCAGGATATGGTTTTCAGTTGTAAAAGAAAATTGTAATTCACAAGTCCTTGCCAGATGTCGTACCCCCATACCTCAACTTCATTACATCTACCCAGAGTTGGTGGTCATGTGAGGTTTAGCCAAAAAGACTCGTTTAGTTTTTAATAATTTAAATATTTATTCAAAATCCTCAGTGGGCATATTGATACATCACGTTTTTGGGGTGCTTTTTAATTTTAAAAAAAACATTTGGGACGTATGTTCTTTGGGATGTAAATGATACTTTTCAATTTAGGAGGCAACTTTGAAATCCTCTCACTTAATACAAGTTCTATCTCTTGACGATGTTATAATGAGAAGGAAATGTTCATCTACAAAGTGTAAAAAGATGCTGAGATAAAATAACTGAAAATGAGCGAACCTGAATGAAAATACAGATTTAGAAGCTGGTGTCTGTTTTAAGGAGTAAACAAATGAGTTCTAAGATTTTTTCTTATCTCAAACCCATACAAACACCATGGACGTCACCAAGTGCAAATTTTCAAAAATCTTTAGTAGGTTGACCAAGGAAAAAAGAACCAATGTGTTTTTAAAAAGTTGTTTGATTGGCAGTGGCTTCTGAAGTGTTGAAAGTTATTAGATAAAGTTCAAATACCAATGAACATGATGCGTTTGCAAGTGACACACAGTTATACCAGGACAGGGAGACTCTGCCCAAGGAGGAGCTTAGCCCTGGGCTCTCAACTCCCGGACCTCTAGGCAATTTTCACTCTCTTTCCTTCATCACTGTGTTATATGACTTTAGCAAAATGCACATTTTGTAACTTATATTTCTCATATCCTTTTTCAAATTGTTAGATTTGTGAATGTTTTCTTTGGTTAGACAATTGGTGTTATTCTAATACTTATTTCAATATAACTTCAATGTAATTTCACAGTAATTTGTAATGCAGATGGCAGGGCATAGTAGTCACTTTTACCTTATCAGCAAATCATATTTTATCTGGCTATAACTATAAAAAGTTATTCTTGAGGGAATATTGTAGCAAGATTATTTTTTTCAATGAGATTTTACTGTAGTAAAGGTCACTGTTAAATTCCAATGATTTAAAATGTAAATTATTGTATTATTTTTTTCCCCTATAAAGGATTAACTACAGAAAGCAACTCCAAGGTATTCTGATTATGTACATAATTTGACACTAAGTTCCCTGTTGACTAATTTGAAAGATACCATTATGTTTCCTTGCTTTTAGAAGCCCCTGATTGCCCATCACTGAGGAAAGAGCAACAGTTTAAAATGTGGTAGAAGGAAGTTCTTTTAAAGAAACTCCCCTCTCTCTTTTCACACATTTTGAACTTGTGAGGAACCAAATAATCACATTTTTGAGAAAGAGTGTTTTCTTTCATCAATGCCAGGAGCAAAAGATTTTTTCTTTTAAAGCTGGCTCTTAGGATCTCCAGTGCTAATTTGTGTGTGTGAACTAAGCAATAAAACCACACAGGCAAACTTGAACTAGGCTCTGAGGTTGGAGGATAAATTTGAACCTTCTTTGGAATTTTTCCTTTTGACTTATTTTCCTCCCCAGATACAAACCACAGAAGCAGAATTTGTTGCTCTCCATGCTGTGTATAAATTATTGCTGGCACTGACTATTTGAATCATATTAGACTCTAAACATCTTTGAGAGGGCTAAATTTTTACTCTTTCCTCTCCATTTTCAAAGTAAAAATTTCAACCTCAAGAGCTAACAAGATCCAAGCATCTCTTGGTTAATTATCTTTTCTGAATTTTCATTAACAATTCATTAACACACAATTTGAAAAAATTTCCCCTTTTCCATATTAAAACAGGTAGATAATGAATTGCTCTCCCCGCTTTTTTGCCCACAGTGAAAAAAAACTTTAAATCATTATCTATAATTTAAAAAAGTCTCCTGTCTTTGAAAGATTATTAAATAGACAAACTAAGAAAGGTATCTTATAATCAGTAAAATCTTAACATTTCATGAGGATTGATAAATATTCATTTCTTTCGGCCTTTATTATTAGATTTGTTAACAATTTCAATTGCCACATTTTTGTAAAAAAATAAAAATTGACATCTTTTTATTCGAATCATTTTATTAGCACAAAGAGATATAAGAATACTTCTTTATTTGTTGAGTGTATGTACATATATCTTTGCGTAGAGCAAACTTTCCATTGCCTCTCTTTCTACCTATTTGAAGTAAAAATGGCATAATAATAATAGCAGAGATTTGAAATCAGAAGACCTGGATTCCAGTCTTCATTCTGTCTCATATTAGCTATATAACTTTAGGTAAGTCCTTTAATTTTTTTAAGTCTCAATGTACTCAGCTCTAAAAAAGAGGAATTAATAACATCCACTTCAAGGTTTACTGTTTGAGATTACAAGTTCTAACACATTTAAAAATATTTGGTAACTGTGAGGTGATGTGTTATCATATTACCAACCAGGGGTAAGTATCTGCTATAAGTAGCTCTCCTATTAGCAAGTATATTACCTAAGACCACAGGGACATAGGAGATAGTGGCAAAAAGATACATTTTTGGAATTAGACCATTTCTGAGTTCAAAACCTGGATCAGTGTGTTATTAACTCTAATACGTTTTCACAAATTTCTTTCTCTCTCTAACTTTCAGATTCCTCACCTATGAAAAGAAGGATAATAAACCTCAAGGGTTCACCAAGAAGATTACATGAGATAATATATACATTGAGCACTTAGTATAGTGCCTGGTACTTAGCAATTACTCAATACATTGTGATATAATGTTATTACAATTTTGTCTTTACTATTGGTAATCACTGTAAGTTCTCCTTGGGTAATTAAAATTATTTCTTCTTTTAAAAATGAGAAGCATTTATATCTGACAGGGTTCATACAAATGAAGCAACTCAGTAAAGATTTATTGAGTGACTATCATAACCTTCATTAATAGAAGAATTTTAAAATGTACTTTGCATTCCTTAGCAAATGCCCAGCCTTTAAAAAATATTTTTGTAGGACAGATAGCAATCGAGGCTTATCTACGTAAGCTTCCAATGATTATTTCACCACAAAACTTCAAATAAAGATACTTATAATTGTTTTTTGTTCAAGTACTTTAGCCTAAGATAAGTGTTTGTAGCCTCACATAATCATCTTTATGCAGTATTTTCCCTTGCTAATAATGTCAAAAACCTATGCTTGCTATAGGGACTTCTCTTAGTACTCAAGGCATTCAGCAGAAGTATAGCCGTCCAACAGTTTTGGAGACTAGGTAAAAATGCTTTTCATCAAAAATCATTGTAAAAGAATATTTTAACAGTACTGTTAACTTTCTATAAAATAAAACAAGTATTTTGGTTTTTTTTTGTGAAATAGATCAAACTGAAAACAAAGTCCACAGATTATTCCCAAATCTTATTGCAAACCATCGTTTTAACTTTTATCACCATAAGAATTAACAGTAGCCGAAAGAATGAAATCACACCACCGGTTTTGTGCATAAATGTCAGCAGTGACATCGCCAGATGTTAAACTACAAAAGGACAAGGTGTTGGAGGCGTGGCTAATCCACAAATTAAGCAACCATGCCCTGGAATTTTGACTACAAATTTTTGTTCGAGAAGCTCTTTTGTGCTTATCCGATCTCCTCACTGGCGGAGGTCTTTTTTCACATGCCTGAGAAGTTAGAAGCAGACACTACCATTAGTTGACAGAGGAAGAAGCGGAGACAAGAGAGAAGTTAGGAGTGTTTCAAGGACTGCAGGTTGGTGGGAGAAGATGCTGGCAGCAGATTTCATTAGCTGAAGCAGTCTGGTATCTGACTCAATTCCCTGGGCAAAGCTCCCTGCAGACACTGCCCCACATCTTAACCTTCTCAGGAGGTTTTCTCTTAAAAACCCCCAGGAGACTCCCAAATCCTGCCATTTAACCTTTGTGCACACTTCTCCTTTTGCCTGGAAAAGTCTTCATCTTCCTCTTGGGGACCTTCCGTTCTTTGAGAACCACTCAAACACGACTTCCTCCATAAAGCCTTCTTTCACTGGGCACCTCCCACCCCATGTACCTATGTGGTAAAAAAGGTAGTATGGCTGGTCTCCAGGCACTCGTCGTATATTGTATGTTGTAGGTATGTCAGCCCGCATTTACCTTACTGCACTGCAATGATTGACTCACATGTCTCTCTCCCAGTGTACTCTTGAGTCAGGCTCAAGTTTGACTGCTTTATACTCAACACATGGCATAGCACCTGGCAGATAGAAAGCCCCAATTTAACCTAAACTTATAGAATATAAATGTAAATTAAGCAGTCTTTATTCACATTTAATTATGTAATTGCTTTATAAGGGAATTTAAGTACAAGGCCTTTCAGAAAATTCTAAACCTGAATGTTGATTGGGAGATTAAAATATTAATTTTCAAATGTGAAAAACTAATTAGAGTGGCATTATTAGGTGCTTTTGAAAAAAAGTATTTCAGGATTCAAAAGTTAAAGAAATATAGGGTTCTACAAAATTAAAAATAACATATATTTAAATTCCAGGTTTTACCAGAGCCTAGTATGTTTTGTTTCCGTATCTAAATTTTAAATTCTTTAGGGGAAGATAAAATATTTTCATTCCTACTTCCTACCATGTAGGCATAGTGCTTGATGTGTAATTGATGCTCAGTAAATGCCTAATTGACATCACACACACACACACACACACACACACACACACACACACACTCACACACACACACTTTGCCACCACACACAAATATCTCACATCTTGAAAATCAGCAGGAAGCCTGGCAATATTTTGGTTAAGATTTGCGTAAGAAAACATCAGCTTTTAATTGAATGGCATCAAATAAATAGTTAATTCAAAAATAAGAGCATAAGTATCATAGTCTGTGAGTGATTTAGGGTCCTCCCACATTCCTGACAGCCCAGTGACTACAATTAGAGAAATACAACCTCAAGAGTGTTTTCCCAATATGGAACTTACATTTGTTTTTATTTTGTATTTTAGGAATCCGATAGCTGCTACTGTACCCAAACACTGGTGTGATGCGAACATGTCTCTAGTTGCAGGAATGATTTCAGCTGTGAGAACTTCTCCAGACAACCTGTTTTCTCTATTTGCATGAAGGAAAAAGAGAAAAAACACAAGAATTTCTCTCGTGCAATACTGACTTCCTCTGAGGCCCCAGAGAAGCCATTCGAACACTCTTCCTTAGTTCCTTGAGCTGTAAAATGGAACTAATAATGACTAATAATGTGTTTCACAAGGTAACTGTGAGGATTAAGCAGTCAGGCTTCCAAGGTGGTAGACCCCGAGTATGATATATTTCTATCACATGAAATTCTGTTGGACCTATTTTTCCTGGCTGAGCATTAACGTTTTCTATTAGATTAGGTTTTCAAATCCTGTAAGTTTATTTAACTATCCAAGTGACTTGAAAGCAAGGTGGTTTATTTCCATGTTAAGAATTTCATTTTGTGGCAAAGACACTTCTAAAAAACAATGGCACGTTGTGTTAAAATAATGTGAATTCCTATCTCAGCTATATTGCAACCATGGGCAGCCCCAACATTTCTTTGCTTCTCTACTTTTCCAGGCAAAGTATCTGTGCTTGACTTATAGGACTGTGAGAAGTAAAGAGATAACATACGGTGAAGTGCTTTAAGCTCTGTGGTAAAGATGCCAGAAAATATTATTCTACAGATTTGAAAACTGAGTTCCAGAGAAGCACACACAGACATGCCTTACATCCTGTGACAAGGAAGCATCAAGAACAACACTCAATGCCCTGGATCACAACCAGTTATTTTGGCCTTATCACTTCCTAAGGAAGGCTTTCTTTCATCTATGGAGCTAGCTTTTGCCTCATTCTAAAAAAATGGAGGTTTTTATTTTATCTATCTACTATCTATGTATGTATGTATGTATGTATGTATGTATGTATGTATGTATGTATCTATCTATCTATCTATCTATCTATCTATCTATCTATCTATCTATCTATCTATGTATCATCTGTCTGCCGAGTTGTATCTCTATGCCTGCAGGATGCAAGAGGAAGCTGCTAGAGCTTGTTGCCAAGAAAAAGAGCCTGGTTAGAGTGTCCAATTGAAGACTTATTATTAGCTACAGGGAACACTGTTATATGGCTTGTAGAAATCACATAAAATTTTGAGAGGAGGCCAGAAAGTCAAAAAAATCCTGTTAAATCTTGAGTCCTGTATGATGAAGAATAAGTAAAGGGAAAATATAGGGTGTAAATTGAGTTGTAATTCCAACTGAGTCAATGCAGTCAGTTGTGATGGCCAAACAACAGATGCATAAAGGCTTAAGGGCCTTAAATGTTACAGACCCTGGCTGCTACCCAAACACTCTTGCAGCTGAAATAAAAGAGTCCTGTATTTTTGCAGAGACAAAGCCTTCAAGACAAAGCAGCAGACTTTCTTGACTAAAAGGGTTTGCAATGGATATATTGCTAGTAATCTTAAACCCGCTCAGTAGAGACTGGGCAAATTTGGGAAGCAAACAGGTTTTGTAAAATGATGGATCGTCTATGATTCCTAACATGTTCTTAGCACCCAAAGGCCTGATTATTACTCCTGTGAATATTAGTTATGTAGCACAATATTATACGGACAGTGGACTCCCTGGGTAGGAGGAAAAGAAACTGGCATGATTCCCTCACGTTCTCCCTGCTGGTTCCACCTCTTTGGGCCTGGGCTGGAAGAAGGAAAAGAAAAGGAAGGCAAAAAATTAATAGCTGGCATTCTCGACTGCTTATTAGACCCAGGCCCTGCGCTCAGTATACATACAATATCTCATTTAACTAACATAATAAATCTACCAGGTTTAAAATGTACATTTTTTTTTCTTTTAAGATGAGAAAACAGGGGCTTAGATCAGTGAAAAATAGTATAGGCATTAAGAGTTCGTGCTCTGGAGCCTGACTGTCTGGATCTGAATTCCAGGTCCTCCACTTGTGAGCTGCATGATATTGGGAAGGGATTGAATTGCTGTCTCATCTATAAAGTGACGTGAAAATAATACCTACTACCATTGTAATAATTAACTAAGTCAATAGACATGGAGCATCGAGAAGAATACTTGGCACATAATAGGTGCTCTATAAATGTTACATATTTTTATTACTGCTCAAGGTTATGGGCATAACTCTAAACAATGTGGTGACAGAGCTGAGCCTAGAACTCAGGGCTCTCTGAAGCCTGAGATGACTTTTCCCTTAACCATGTCATTCTACTGCCTATATAAGAAAAGAGGATGAGGCCAGGAAAGGCAGAAACAGCATTCTGGAGTTTTTAGCTGCTTAGCAGTGGGGAAGCACCAGAAAGAGAATTCCTTCCACACTCGACCCCCGGTCACTCTCACCACCACCAACTGTATTTATTTTATTTTTATTAGTTCCAATTGCTACCGCTGACAGCCAAAACTAAGAGTAGCACAACAGCTCATATTTACTTCTGTGCTGTCTCATTAATGTTGTCCCCTACTGATTCTTGCCTGTCCTTTGCATCCACTGCTTCTGGCAAACGAGAAAAGAGAGATGGTTTTCCTGGTGACCCTATGAACTTAGAACAAATAGCTTCAGGGGGGAAAAATCATCAATTCCATTCAGCGTTTTAAAGGCATGGGAGTTTAGATGTTGAAAGGGCACTGTCTAATGTGATTTCCTTGACATAACCCTTTGGTCTTGGCTTTGGTTTTGATGAAACGCACAGGAAAGCTCTCATCATCGACTTGGACACATACGGCTTCTCTCGCAGCCCTGCCGTGTTGTCTGCACTGGGAAAGGAGGATGAATTGTGTCCTCTTATTCTCGCAGCTGCCAGCCCTGCTCTGGTGGCAGCGAAGTCCAAGGTTCTTTGCAGGTCTTAGATTTCAAGTAGGATTTGCATCTATAACCGAAAAAGTTGTAAAGCTCACACTACCACTTTAGAGGAATACAGCAGTTCCTAGGTTTTTAAATTTTTTTAAAACTTAGGACCAAAAGACAATGTTCACATGATCTTATTCAGAGGGATTTCGAGTTTTAATCTGGGAAATATGAATTGATTTGGTCCTGCTGACAGGCCTCGCTGATTCTCCAACAGGAGCTGAGAAACAGCACTGTGGGAGTCCAGCTGTCAAAATGACAGTCAGGCTGGGGCCTGCTCAGCAGTGGTTGGGACATTGTCCCTGGGGCCTGCAGCATCGCAGTGTTCTGCTGTAGGTGGACACCGCTTTGCTTCAGATTCTACAGGTTAGAGACCCAGCAAAGACCTCCCACTCGTTGAGTGGGATGGATACCTCCACGTGGTCTTTGCCAGCAGACCGCGGAGAGCACTAAGAGAAGCCACAGCACAGGTTCTGGGGGCGTTTATGCCCCATTACCCACCTGCCCCCCAAGTAGTGAATGTTCCCTGGAACACGCCCAGGGGCTGCATGATGTTTTTACTTCAGAAGGAACAGCCCATCTCCAGTCACCCAGGGGAAACCTTGTCAGAAGTATTTCAGTGGCTCCAGCTCAGGCGCAGGCTCTGTCCTTGGTTGGATTTGCTCATCAGCAAATTCAGCATGTGCTATCCAATATCCAGAGTCATTTAGTCCGAACTCTTGCCCAATGGGGAATCTTTTCTTCAATAGTGACACTGAAAATGCCCCAAGACAAAGAATTCACTACTTTCAGGGTTGATAGAATAAATAATCTTTACAGTAGGTCAAAAGCTTCTTACATGAAAAATGATAGAAATGTAAGGTTGATCAGCTATTATTCTGGGCTAATATCCAGTTTCCTATTATGTTGGATCTGCCTTCCCTTCTGCTGTTTGCATTAGCGTCTCCACCTTGAAGCTGAAGTTATGTGTGGAACAATATGTTGATTTTCATATTTAATAGTAAGTTCGATCAAAGAATTTTGTTTGTCTAAGGACGTCGAAACTATTACCTATATGAAACAGTAGGGTCATCTATGAATTTTTCTTATGCATACTGTTTTTGCTGCCAGTTTTGCTAGGGGGTAGAGGGTGGAAATCTATGATTGGAGGCTACGGGAAAGCTGGAAAGCGACTTCTTCCTCTATTTTTTCTTATGGAAGTGTGAAATTCACTTCACATGCTGGTGGAAAAATGCCTACTTGTGCCCTGAAGAAGCTCACGGAAGCCTGTACCTGACAGATAATCAAGACTTGTCTCAGGTTAGAATGTTTCTATAAAACGGTTTGCTTCATATCAGAGACCTACATAGTGAGGCCACTGAGCATAGCCTGTGCTCATTGGCTTCTCGCCTCCCTAGATCTGTTAAGTACTCATCCCTGAGTTAGATGTTGGTGATTCCCATACTGAAAGAATATGTTTTAAAATTGTTTTTCTTATAAATGGGTGATTCATCATGTAGTCCCTTTAGCTGTGAACACAATGCTGCTAGTCAAAGTTTCTCTTTTTTTCCAGATTTTTCATGTTAACGTGGTCTGTGTAGTAAAATCCTTGCCGGTGAAGGGAGAGCCAGATTTGTGGCATGGCCCATAACACACGTGCATTACTGAGACCACACACAGATCAAAAAGATAAAGGCACGCATTGCTTTTGAGCAATGACCCATGTGCCAAAACTGAGGTTTCACCTACAATAGACCAGAAGAATGTAAGAGTTTGGTCTCAGGGTACCAAGAGTTTTCTACCTTTTAAAAGGATGGTTGGACAATACCTTTAACCTTTTTGATTGCCTTAGTCTCACTATTTACAACTTAAAAAGAGATAAAAACATATTTCCCTCCTACTAGCAACCATTGCAAGGCGAGGAGCACCATGATGCAGGGCTGAGAACTTTGGCTCTGGAGCCAGACTGCTTAGCCTCATCTCTGGATGAGCCACTGTGTGACTTTAAGCATCAGTCTCCTGTAAAACAAGAATAATAACTGTACCTACATCATGAGATTGTTGTGAGAATTAACCAAGATAATACAAGTGGAATACTTAGCATGTGCCTAGACCGTAGCAAGGTTCCAATTATTTGCAAAGAGTATTGCAATTCTTGTCCTAATCAACATGCCCCCCAAATTAAATTGCATAAAATAGGAGGTCAATTTACTCTAACATTAATAAGTAATATAGTTTCAGTTCATCAGTATCGTTGCAAAAAGCACAAATAGGTAGTATAACTGACCATTCACTGAACTAAGGTCCATGAAGAGACCACCTCCTGAATGCATACTCTTCTAGAAAATTAAAGCTTTATCAATCCACCTACCTCCCAGCCCCTTATAGGACTGGAGCGTAGTACAGGTATAATCACGGTGTGTCCAAATTGGTGTAGCTGAGGAGGGGAAATAGTATTGAGGGTATTACTTGTTTTTTATTGAGGTAGATATCTCAAATCTACTTTAAACCTTTCTAGTAGGTTAGTTCTTGATCCTGGAGGCACATTACAACCACCCAAGGAGCTTTAAAGACATAATGATGCCTGGGCCCAGGATAGAAGCAGCAAAATGTAGTCACCCAAACTTGGGTTCAGATCTTGTCTCCACCATTTTTAGCTATATGAACTTTGACAAGCTATTAACCTCTCTCTTTCCTAATCTGTAAGATTGGTTGTTGTAAGGAGTAAAAACAATGTATTTAAAACTCTGAACATAAATCTTGGCATTTAACTAAATGTTAGTAGGTGATCAATAAATACTATTCATTAATAACCTATTTTCTCTAAAAATCCCAGGCTGTAGTGTCCTTTACCTTCACTGAACTCAATTATAGAAATGTGGCCTTGAAAAAGGCAACATTTGTCTTGGATAAAAACTAGTAAAGGCCAATTGGTTTTACAAGTAAGAAGACTTAAGCACAAAAAATTGCTTAAGGTTACACAGCTAATAATAGGCTAGAATTGAACCCTTGTCTCTAAACTTTTTGTCCATCGTCTTTCTTCGTATTCTACACTTCTCGATCACTTGATTTCTGAGGTTCCAGTTTCTGGTCCTAGACCCCACTTCCAGCCTCACATTTTGCCAGTCCCATCCTGCTTTTAGCTTTATGGTGCAGCAACACCAAATTGTTAACTTATGATTGCTGTTTCTCACCTCTTTGCCTTGGCTTATGTGATCATTCCTGTGTGAAATGCACTCTGAGTCTTCATTTTCTATTAGCTATGCTAACTCTTGCTTCTGCCCATGAATGATGAGTTACTAAAGCAATTGCCATCCCACTCTGAGCAATTAGAAATCAGACAAAATGTCAGATGTTGGACAACAACTTACTAGGATGTAGGACCCAAATCAGAGCCCAGCGATCTCACTGACTTGAGGAGACAGAGGTCAAAGTCTGGGAAGACCAAAAAGGCTAGAATTTGCAAAGCATGTTACCAGAACAGAGGGCACTAAGTAGAGAGGGAACTCCAGAGATCTATAAAGTTCACCCCGTGTGTTCAGCTCAATATTATTATCTGCACATGCCTGTGAAGAAATTATAAGACTGGGGAAAGAACTACCAGAACACACTAGGGTGAACAATGCCTCTATAGCTCACACAAGAGTGAGAAGAGTTTGTTTTCCACCTGCATGAGAGAAGAAACTTCAAAGTACATAGAGCATTGGGGGGAGTTCCTAGAAGGGCCATGCTTTAGGCGTAGGGATACATTAGTGCTAGAATAAAAACTACTGTGGACCCGCCATAAAAATCTTAAAAGCCAGCTTCTCATGGATCAAACCAATCTGCTCTAAAATCCAAGATTTTTTAAAGAAAGACAATAAAATTAAGCACTTAACAACATAAAATTCACAATATCTGAAAATCAAAAGGTAATTTCTAGACATGCCAAGAAGTGTGAAATGCCAGATGGAGAAATGACAGAGATAATGGAATTAGTAGACAAGGATCTTAATAATACTATTACAAAGCTTATTGTTATGCCAAAAATGTAAAAGAAAACAAAGAAGATGAACAGAGAATGAAAAATATAAAAAGACCCAAATGTAACTTGCAGAGATGAAAATACATGAAATGAAAAGTAGACTGATTAGAATTACTAGCATATGTGAATGCTGAAGAAAAGATTACCATAACTGAAGACATAGCCACAAAAACTATCCAAAACTATTCAAAAAACTGAAACCAAAGCCCCAAACAAATGCACACACAAACAGAGCCTCAGTGAACTCTGGAACTATATTAAGCTGTGAAATGTTTGTGTAATTGGGATCCTAGAAATATGATGTCAAGGAAGTGGAAACACTATTTGAAGAAGTAACGACTGAAAATTATCTAAATTTTATGAAAAATATAAACACAAAGATCCAAGAAGCTCAACAAACTTCACATGGAAACAACACAAAGAAAACCACACCAAGGAACATCATCATTAAATTTCTAAAACCAATGTCAAAAAGAGAAATTAAATAGCAACTGCAGGGAAAGAGACACATTACATACAGAAAGATGAAGATAAGACCTGTTGTAGACTTCCTGCCATAAACCACATAGGCCTATAGACAATAGAATGCTATCTTTTGAAGTGCCTAAAGGAAAAACTGCTAATCTAGAATCCCATACCCAGCAAAGATATTTTTTAAAAATGAGGGCAAAGTAAAAACCTCTTCAGGTCAATAAAAGGAAAGAGACTTTCACTGTAAGAAGTGTTAAAAAGAAGTCCTTTTAGCAGAAAGAAAATGATACCAGATGGGAATTTGAATCTTCAGAAAAAGATAAAGACAACCCAATTGATAAATATGTAGAAAAATATAAAAAGTATTATTTTTCATCTCTTTTACACGTATCCATAATTCTAGGAAGAAACTCTATGCTTTTTTACTATCTATTCTTAGGTCAAACTCAACACCCTATATATGGCCAAATGGATAAGATAAATGAGTGAAGCTTATGTGTGATTATAATATATAAGGGACAGTGATAAACTGGAGAATCTAAAGGGACATCTGAAAGGAACAACCATTACTCAGCTTCAGCTGATTGTTGCTGGGAAGATATTGAGCATATCTTCCTTTATTTTAATGTAGTCAACTAATTAAACTCAATCCAAACCCAAAAACCTCTTATGTATTCTATCCATAGGCTATATTTGGGCTACCAGGACACAACTACTAGTTGATATATTCTTTATTTGTGTTCTTATAATACTCAATGGGTATCCCTACTATACTTACTAAAATGGATTATAATTTTTTGTTGATCTAAATCTATCTATATCTATATCATCCATATTTATATCTATATCATCTATATCTATATCTTTATCTATATCTATATCTTTATCTATATCTATATCTACCTATCTACACCCACATCTACATCTCTATCTTCTCTATCTCTATCTCTTTATCTATATTTATCATTAATCTATACATAATCTGTATCAATAAATAATTTAATCTTCCTACCTGGATTAAAACTGTTCATGGGAAAGAGCCATGTCTTATTTATTTTTATATTCCAAGTGATTAGTATATAGATTAGCCTGGCATAGGAAGCACTCAACAAATGCTTATTAAATTGGAGGTCATTTTAACATATTATTTTCAGAAATGAGCTCATACTATTTACATCTCGGAGAACTGGGGAAAGGTTTAGGAGTTAATCACGTCGCTAAAATTTTTATGGAATACTCTGGGAATGCATCAAAATAATTTAGTTTACTTTCTTTTATTCAGTTGATAAGACTATCTTTGTGGTGGAAATATTCTGTGAGAATCACAAGTATGAGGGTTAAAGCAATGTGGTATTTCAGTAGCTACAGACTTACTTCAATAATTTTACTTTTGGAATAAAAAAAAGAAACCACAAAGTTCACCTCTCATCTTCTCCAGGAAATACCTCTCTTAATGTAATGTCACGAAGATGCATTTGCTTCTGGGCTAGTTTCTGCCTAAGCATGAATGGAGGTGTAGGTGGGATCTCTCACTTTATTTCTCCTGTTTGCTTTTTAGCTCACCTTCTTCACCACCACCCCCAACCCTTACGCACACATTTCACCTCATCCTGCACACCTTGATCTCACCATTAAAAAAACCAAGTTAACAATGGGTATCAATTTTTGGAAGCTGCCCCAATGCTCAGAGCAATAAAAAGAAAATATTGATTGTCGCCAATGCATTGAGTCCTTATTATGTGCCTTATTATATGACATTGTGTAATACAGTACTCACAATAATTCTATACAATAATACTTAATCTCTATATCACAGACAAGACACCCAAAGTTTTACTACTCACATATCCTGAAATTGGAATTTGTGTTCTGACTTTCTGTGTATACCTTGCCCCTCAAAGCATCATTATCTTAATGTTTGTTGGAAAGGTAGCATCTCAGGTCCCACTCCAGACCTGCTGAGCCAGAACCTGCATTTTACCATGATCCCAGCTGATTCGTATGCACATGAAAGTTTGAGAAATGGCGGTTGGCACAATACCGCTTCCTGTTGGGTGCACACTTCTTGATTGTGCCCATGCTCTCCGTGCCTGCAAGCCGCAACACACTTCCCAGTGTGCTCAACTTCCTCATCAGGGGTGATCTACATACTTACTCCAGGATCTCTTCCTTCCTTTCATCCACAATCATGTTTAGTTTTCCATATTTGGACACAGCTCACAGATGTGAATGAGAAAAGCCAGAGGTATGCAGAGAAGCGAATGAGCCTTGAGGCTTGCTTGTGGCACTGATATCCTAAAAAATGTGTGGCCTCAACTTCTGATTGACTCTCAAAGGTCACCTGACTAATAATTTCTTCCAGTGGCTGCTTCTGTCCCCTGTGCAGGCCACAGGGAAGTGCCATGGATGAGAGGGCAGAGGAACCTTCACGGAAACACCCGTCAAGCAAGAATCTTGGCAGAACTGGATGCACGGAAGTGATTTATGGGTACAGAGGTACATGGATGCTGGTAATTTTATTAAACATTATTTTTACATTGATACCACTCACAAGAAAAGTCTAACCACTATATACACGTTTTATTGGGTCCAGAAGACTGTGGAACTGATTTATTGTAAAAGTGGGCTCTCAAAATACTGGATGAGGTCAAAGTCGTTGGATGGTCAATAAAAAATAATTTTTCCAGTTCAAGTATCTTCATGCATATTGCTTTAATATGTCACTGGTGACAAAGGGTGCTTTATGACATTCTTCTAAGGACCATTATGATGTTAATAAATAAATAATTTATTTTTTTCTTTCCAAGAGCTAAAGTGTCTCCAAGCTTTTTGTCTGACAGTTCTGCCTTGGGAAACCTTTTGTCTTCATCACTACCTGTCTGTAGGGGTCTGAGTTGAGCAGAATGGGCTGCTGTGGAGTGACGGGATGATTTCTTTCCTCCAGAGATGTGGTTGGGGCAGAACGCTGGGACAGAGGCCAAGTTTTCTGCCAACAACAGTGTAGAGTATGAAACTGCAGCATACTCATTAATGTTGCTGTAACTTTGTTTCCCATGTTGAATGAACAGAAACACTTCATGGAAATAATACTGTTTTGTAGAAGCAGCATGACGTAGCTGACCAGAGATTTATCTCTGGGCACCGATCCACCTGGGTAGCAAAGGGACATTTTTCTCAAGATTCTTGCATTCAAAAGATTATAAATTAATGGGAATATCTTTATCATAGAATCAAAGTGCTTAAGAGGGGGTGCTGTAAAATCATTTTATATTTTTTCTTCTTCAAAGATAGGCAGACATCCAAATTTTTACAGAGATGAGAGGCAGTGAGATATCATAAAAAGAACAAGGCTGTAGGCTGATGCAACTCTTGGAATAAACCTTAGTTCTATTATTCATTAACATGACTTTGAGGAAATTGTTCAACTTCTCTGATTTTTAATTTTCTCATTCTAAAATGAGGAAAGAGGTGCTTTTGTACTTTCGATCCTTAAAACATGGCTGCAAGTGATTGTTAAGATAGTGAAACAATCGATTTAATGGGTGAGAGATCCTGTTTCCATATGTTTTGCTTTTTAGACACAATATTTGATTGATTTAAAGTCTAGCATCTCATCCATGTTAATTTAACTTTTCTCTGCAATTGAACATGTAGTCAGATAGTTTAAGTGAGAATCTGGCTGAAGTTAAAGATTTATCATTTTGAATATGCCTGGTAATTTTCATCTATTTCTGGATTATATTAAGTCTATGATACTCCTCTTACTGAAATCTATAACTTTATTTTTCTATTTTTCAGCATTTTAATCAAAAATAATAAGATGAAATAAAATATTCAAATAACTGTACAAATATTGAACTTTATTTGAATTGCTTTATCCACAGAAGCTATGTGTTGGGGTAGTTACTGTTAGCTGTTGCTAAAAAGAACCTCCCAACCTCAGTGGCTTAGTTTATTTATTTATTTTTTCGTCCACGTAGAGTCCAACGGGACTGCTCTTGCTTGGGCAGCTCTTTTCCATGATGAGATTCTGCAGTCCTGGCATCTTCCCTGGGTGGCTCCTCTATCCATTAGGGTCTCCCTGGGAGGCCGCTGCTGCATCTGCTATTTTCAGCCAGCTGATGAGTAAAGAGAGAGAACAAAAAGAATCTCATTGGTCTTTGAAGGGCCAGGACAGTAAATATGCACATCACATCTGCTCATATTCTACTGGGCATAAAACAAGATCCCATTTAGATGCAGGAGGACTAAGATATATTGTTTTCCTGTTTGCCCAGGAGAGAATCAAAATGGTTTGTTATCACACTGTCTGTGCCTGACAGCATTGCTGCCCGAACCAAACTGTAGCTGGCAAGCAGCCACCAGGGGATCTCTCACAAAGTTTGGTCATCAACTGATGTTTTAAAGGGTGGTTTTGGTGTACAGTAAGCAGTTTACAGCTGTCCACATATGATATATGAAAATAGAATTTATGAATATTGTGGAATATCTGTATATCTCTCAGATTTATATCTGCTTCTGAGTTGTTGCAGAGAGTCAGTGAGATATTTATGTGACAATGCCTAGCACAGAGTAAGCACTGACCAGTGGTTCTCAGAGTGTGACAATCAGACCAGCTTTTTTGGCATTACCTTAGAACTTGTCAGAAATATAAACTCTTGGGTTTCACCCCAGATACACTGAATCAGAAACTCTGAGGATGGGGCCGACGATCTGTGTTTTAACAGATCCTTCCAGGTGATTCTGATGCAATGAGTTTGAGAACTACTGGCACAGTCATTGGTTTTCTTCTTTTCTTTAAAGGAAGGGGAATATTCTTTTAAAGAAAATAGATTCCCCCACAGTCTCCTTTAGTATACTTTTCTAGTGATAAATGGGTTCCAGCTAGCCTGAGATTTCTTATATGTTGCCAAACTTGATTTTTCTACAATTTAATCATATTCATTTTGAATTGTCCTCATAGAAATAGTAAAATATCTGATCACCCCTCTTCCTATACTTCTCCATCAATGTCAAGACCATTAGGCCATCTGTAAGCCTTTTCTTCTTTTGGCTCACTTAAAACTTTTTTTGATGTGTCGACCAGTTTTTACATATGACTCAAAGTATATTAACTGCAGTTTTCTTGTGGCTTTCTGTGTGTGAAAAATGAAGCATTATAATAATTCCATACCTGGGAAAGTTTCCATTGACTTTCATTTCTCCAAGGCTCTTTGTCAAATAAGAATGTGTATTATGTTGCGATACCTCAGGAAAGTAAAGATTTCTTTACAAAATTTGGAATGTTAATTTATCCCAATAGGCTATTGTTATCTGAAAATTATCAGCCATACCATCACAACCAATATTTCCTATCAAGAATGTATGAGGGATACTTGCTATTGTGATCATTATTTATATCAGCACATTTTAAAAAAGAAGTAAATCTTGATGAATTCAATAACTTGAAAAGTATTTGATTTCAGTGAAAAATCGCTCAGTCATACAATAAACCACAATTATTTAAATGGCTCAAAGATTGGAGTTGTTCTTCTGGATCGATAGTGAGAGCTTTTTCCTTTTCTTCTTTTAGTGATAAGAAAAGAAAGAGATAATGATGTCATGGGTGCATTTATAAAAGGCACTTAAACAAACAAAAGTGAATAACAAAGAATATAACCACCAAAAGAAAATGGCTTGGAACACTGGCTTGGGTATAGGCAGACCCTCTGGCAGACCTTGACAAAATTTTCACCTTGTCCTTTTCTTTAATTTTGTCTGCGTCTCAAAAGCAGAACTTTCTAAAACTTACCATCTTCTGAGAATGAATTGGAATTTGCCCTGGGCCTTCCTTCTTGATGTGCCCCTAGGATTCAGATCCTCACAAATGAGCAGCCACTTTATGATGTGGGTATTCAAGAATAGAACAGGGACTGTGTCCCCCCTGTCTGATTTGAATATGGGAGGACTGACATGGGGGGCATGTTTCCCTGCTTCCTTACCAATCCATTTATCAGTTTCCTGCTCAACTCTCTTCTTCTGCTTAGAAGGTTTCTGGATAATTTAATTTAATAATGTTTAAAATGCCGTTTCAAATGAATTACCCATTTACACATTCAAATTAGGATTTTTATTTGCCAGTTTCATCACAGCTGGCTTAATTAACAATGTCAAGTTTTAAAACTATATTGTGACAACATTTAAACTTGTCGTGCTTTTGCCTGTGGATGTAATTAAGACAGTGTGTTTGGTATCAGTTTATTCTTAAAAAGCAAAGTAAAAGCAGATGAGGTATATTTATAGACTCATCAGCCAATGAATGGATGAAAGAGAAAAAGAAATTAATGGGAAAATGTCAGCCAGAATGGAGGAGGGACCCACTGCGAAGTTCATTTCCAGACCAGCTATTTGGAATTTTTTCCAAAGACAGCTGTCTCTTGAATTACAGTAGAGGGGGGAGGTGACATTGTAAGACCATTGGGCCTCAAGTTAAGAAGCAGGCAAAGAGTAACATACTTCAAATAAACTTCTGCACTTGGGGTGGGGGCCCAGGCACAATACTTACAGTCAGGGCTCCACCTGGAGTCATGCTCTCCTACAAAGATCAGGGCTTAGGAAAATCTGGGAAAGAAGGAAAAGCTCTGGGAAATGTAGAAGCTTTAGAACTTGGTCCTGGCCACTTGAAAGCTGTTTTGGTTTGACTCAATGACCCCATGGGGGTGGTGGGGATTAGAAAAAGGGCAGAAGACAATTCTACTATAAAACTCCAACCCGGGGAATTCAGTTTTCAGAACAAAGAAGAAAAATGAATTGCAAAGCTTAAGGGATATAGATTCATTTCTCTGTATTTTCTCATGAGCCTGGATAGTGCATTCCTTGATTGTGAAATGAAATACAAAAATTGTTTGAGATTCCTGGGCACGTGTCTAACATAAGACACAGGTGAGGCAGAACAAATCCGAATTGTCTTGAGTACACACAAAGGGGCAGCGAATGTAGTGGGAGGAAATATGGTTGTTTTGGCATCCTACTTTAACCATCCATATTTCAGAGACTAGGAAAAATGGCTTGGGCTTGATGAAAGTCCTGAGGTCTGCAACAGTTCAGCAGGAATGAGGGGGGAGTAACAGGGGAAATTCTCTTCCCAGAAGAGTCTAGAGGAATGTTTATTAATGACTTAGAAAAAATTTTGAATTTTCATGGGTGAACATTCAAGAAGAGTTCTTCAAAAATTCAGATAGAAAATTTCTTTTCTAGGCAATTTAATGTGTCAATAAAAGGTAACTTAATTCAGAAAAAAAAAAGTCCCCCGGGGATTCATGAACAAATACTTCTTTTGTTTGTTGTGGATGCTTTTCTCTAGACCCTGACATACCAGCCTTTCCCGTCCACAGTTTTGTTTCCATGTATCCCTACACTTTTCTCATTCCCCCATGTCAGTGAATTTTGTTGATGTATTTTATTGATGTGTGTGTGTGTGTGTGTGTGTGTGTGTGTGTGTGTGTGTGTGTGTGAACACGGGATCTCAGTTTCACTCTCTAAAGAGAGGAAAGAGAGGAAAGACGATACTGTCTACATAGAAAAAAAAAAAAGAAGGGAGACGGGGAGGGAAGGTGGGAAGGAGGGAAGGAAGAAATAAAAAAGATCAAGGCATAACAAATCCAGTTGTTTAATCATCTAAAAACTATTCCTATTTCTGAACAATCTCCTCAGCTGTGACACATCTGGAGACACTGAGGAAATGAATTTACAGAGCTTCAAGCTTTGCTTTTGCTAAGTTGATCGTTCTGTTATGTAGATAAGACCTGTGTATATATTTAAATACATATATGATGCTATGTGATATGTATGTATATAATATACATTATATATGTATATATGATTCACAAGACAGTTACCTATCTAGACCGCTTCGAGGTTTAGACCACTGCTACACAAATTACCTATGGCAAAGGTTCATTTAAAAAATTTCTAGTAAGTCATGACTGATAGTTTTTAAATTAAAAAACACCACATATCATGCAAAATGCAAGCCTCTAATGTTTAATATTAAAGAGGCAAAAAAAAAATTACTTGTCAAACTGCTATAAAAGTTTCTAAATGCTTACCTCGGTTTCTCCGCTAACTCATTGCAGTGCGGTGGCTGTCTGCACAGGGACCAGAACTATTTACTGAATCCCCTTTGGGTGTCCCCAGCTTAGATGATCTCTATGCTGAGGAACAAAAGGGAGAGGATAATAGTTTAGATTGTTTAACTTCAGAGCTGCTAACATACTATTAAAATATAGACAGTGAGATCAATTCTGGTATTTTTCAAATAATTTGGTTTTATTATATATTCTTTTTAAAGGAAATATTTAATTGCCCGGGCACTATTGATTTATAAAAATCACTAAAATGTTTGCTAAAGTAAAATAAACTCAATGACCCCATGGGGTCATTGAGTCTCTGGTATCATATGGACCTTATTTGGACTCGAACATTGAAAGAATGAATCTCTTTTCCAGAATACTGAAATAGTTTTAAGAATGAAACAGTTTCTAAAATGTAAATAAGGGTACGGTATTCTGAAATACATATACAGCTAACGGATGTGATATACATATTCACGTATGCCATGTTATTTTTTTCAATTGGTATTTCTTTACCCAAATATGATAAATGAATGTGGACCATTGCCTAATCCAGTATTGTCTGAAGTAATATTAATTCACATGTTGAGTTGAAATGGTCAGGAATATCGTGGAGAGCTGAAAAGATTCTAAAGTGAATCGTATGTTTTCCTCTTAAGCTGTGAGACATTTACCAATTCCTGCCGAACCCAGGTTGCCTTAATGAACTTTCCACTCATTGGCTAATAGGATTTATGTCCCTAAAAATGGTTAGCTGAAGAAATAGATGCTGGAGTCACAAAGACATTCTCTGGCTATAAATTTATTATTTGCGAGGAAGAATTTCTTTTTTAACAACAAATGCAGAGCAGAGCTAGTGCTTATCATCCCCACATGGAGCAAGTGGTGAAAGGCTGTGGCGATGTGGAAATCATATTTATCGTTGTCATGTGTTTTCCTTAGCTGTGGCTATCAGAGAGAACCTTTTTGGGTGGGTATCATTTACAATGCCCTATTGTTTGACATCTAACTTTATGATTCTGTTTCAATAGAAATTTATTACAGTCACATTGCTCCCTCTTTTTTTCTTCGCAGGTTTAACTTTAGGCTAGTAATAAGATTTTGAGAATTACTCAGTCATTGAACTATGTGAATTCAATGGTTGGTAAGCCGGGGATCTTAAGAAATTACTAAGTAAGTAAATTCTGAGTGGTGAGCATAAAAAGAGATCACATGAATGTGTAATTTAAAAACGGAACTAAAGTACATTGAGCAGCAACAAACTGACATGAATTTGCTTTGTGATGGCCAGCGAATGGAACTGGCTCTCTTAAGGCTGAATTAGAGGCAGGGACAAAATGTCAGAGCTGGGTGGGGGCTTTGTGGGTCCAGGTGCACTAAGGTTTGAGGTGTGAATTTTGACTCTGCGCTGTGGACACCTCAGGTTGCTGAAACCTCTTAAAATTTGCCCTATTTTAATTATTTGTCTCTCATAAGGGACACTTCCAGTGCTCCTGGATGGCTGGAACTATCCAGTTTGGTCACAATCTGAGGGGTTCTGTGTTCTGTGAAAGGATGCTTTCTGGAAAAGAACATCATTCTCTCTGTGCCTCAATTACCTCTCTTTTTGACTCCGAGGTGTGATTTATCCTCTTTGGTCTCTGTCTTCCACTTCTACTCCCACTCTTGTGCTCGTTAATAGACAGCCCCCAGTTGGTGCTCTCTACGTGGCACTTAGGATTCGTATTTCCACAATAATGACAGTGGCTGCTGCAGTTTTAGGGACTGTCAGAAAGAGCCATTAACCAAGAGGAAAAGAGCAGGGACTAGCCCTGAGTAATTATGGGTTAACAATGCTGGGTTTCTGGACTTCATTTTCCTTTTGCCTCCTGGAAAATGCAGACCTACAAAGTGAATACTAAACAGGTCTATTCCAGATGGAAGAATGACCATGAATTCCAATGCTTCGTCTTCTCTCTACAGACCCAATATTAGTGTGTTTTAGGAGACTTGGAATCAGGTTATGTACTATGATTCTAGGCTGGTGTTCAAATGGAAAAACAAGGGAAGAATAAGGTCCATTACTTATCTTCATAATTTGCTTACAAGGTATTAAGTAACATCATTTTTGGACCATTTTGAAGAGGATGGGGAAGCTCATTTTTCAAGGCCAGCAGGGCTGGTTGCTATGAGCAGACCTATGACAACCCATAAGACTCTGCTCTGCTTGACCTGTAAAGTTTCCAGATACTAAAAATCTTTTCCATAATCAGACAATGGAAGTCGAGGGGAGAAGTCACTAGGTTAAGGAGATGATGGTTATGTTAACAATAAAAACCAGTCGGTTCATAAAGTATTTATTGAGCCTTTATTTTGTGACAGGCCCTCTGCCAGGTGCTGGGCAGTGGTATCTCTTCGCTGCGTTCTAAACTCTAAAGTATTTTTTTGTTATTTTTATTAGCATTTATAAGTCAACATCTAGGGAACTCAGTCAAAGAGTTTCACAGAACTGCCTCCAGTAGGCAAAATCTTGATCTGACTGATGATCTACTAGATCTGTCTCTCTGTGACTTTGTCTGTCTCTCTGTTTTCTCTCTCACACACAGCCACACACTCCTCATTCTAAGTATTTATTGAGGTTGCAGTGGGAGGGACTATAATATAGTATTATCATTACTTGAGTGAGTTTTAAATGATTGTTTGTGAGGCCTCTTCATTTCATGTCTAGATAAGCAGAAATATTTTGATCCGGACTTTGTTGAAGTAATGTTTCAAGGTGGTAAATATTGGTTATTAACTTCAGAAGAAGCAATTAAGGACACATTGTGTTTTATTGCTGAGGAGCGTAAGATGTAGAATTATAGAAACCCAAAGAAGGAAATATCTTTAAGGGAAGTTCTCCATGAAAACCTATTAAGCTATGAATTTGAAGAGTGCTAAGTGGCTTCTGATAAAGCCACATCATTAAAAGGGTTTATCACTCAACAATGTTGGCACATGAAATGCTACAATTCTGTAGTAACAGCAGCCAGTGACTCCCAGGTTTTCTAGACAACTACACAAGTGTTTTCTTTTAGTGTGATATTTAATGTATTCTATCTTTATTCTGAAGGGTTTTCTCATGCCTACACATCTGAAACAATTTAATGCTATCTTTATTTGAAGTCTCTCCTGGTTAGCGAGCTGGCTTTTGGTGATGTATCACGTACAGTGGTTTCTGTGATGTGGTTTGCTGACCACGGCAAGATGAATGAAGATCACAGTCATGTTAAGTCAAGGACTATGGTCAGACTTAAACCTTTATCCTTGAGGTGTATGGCTGTTTATTCATCAATGTCTTATTTTTAAGAATGAAATCTTCTCAAGGTTACCAAACACTCTGTGGATATATGTCAAATGAAGTATAATGTTATATTCTCTCATAACTTCATAAATAAGAATGTATTGCTTTGCGGATGAACTAAAATGGCATGCTGTATTTGGCATCTATATATTAAAAAGGTCATGAAGAGATTAATGGTTGCTGGCAGCTGGTCAAATTTCTTTGATGTCCACTATTTTCCCCCACTACTGGAATGCTGCATTTGTCACTCCCTGAACAAGTTGCCCACACATTTATGTACGTAAATTATGGTGCCTTTATTACATCACTTCCAACCTATCTGGATAAAAGCATGGTGAGATTCTTTTTTTTTTTCCTCTATGCAATTTCCATTTTGGTGGCATTTCTGCTTCCTAATAAATTCCAGACAAAGCATATACCCAAAGCCTGTTTTTTAAATGTATTTCAGTTTTCTGTGTTCAGCCATACTTTGTTTGGGAGATGTCCTCCTAGGAATTTACTTAGATTTGTGAATATTTGGAGAGCTATTTGCGGAAACGGGGATCTGGAGATTCATATAATCCCATTGTATATTGTATCTCTTCTTTTTTTAACTGTTAAAAATATTCGTTCATTTCAATAAGATATTTAATATCCTTTCAACTTAATTTACTTACAGTTTCAACTTTGATCTCTTTCTAAATGATTCTCAGAAAGATGTAAAAAGAATATTCCAAAATGAACTCTGACACAGATTTAAAAGGTGCCTTCTTATTCTTACAGTTTTCTGGTCTTCAAAGACAGGCCGACTTTTTAGCTTCCACCATTTCTCTGGCATGAAATGTAAAGGTGCCCAAATGCCCTCAAATGGTCTCAGCTCACACCTCCTTCTGCTACTCCTTTTCCTCATTTCTTTGCATTCTAGATGCAAAAGTTGACTTTTTCTGTTACTTAAAGCCAATCTCTAAAGGACAAGTGTTTATGTTTTTTTATTTTGGCTTTTCCAATGTTTTAATACTAATACTAATACATAATAAATATTTCCTCAGCAAATAAAAATTCAAACAAACACCAAATGGATAAAATTAGTTTATTGATTTTGCTTAGACAACAAACAAAACAGGAAACACATTAAAATCTGTACCTACAGTCTCTCAAAGTAAAAAATATAAAATTTTTATATTCAACATGTTAAAGATTTAATAATATAAATTCTATTAGATTTACTGAGACTCCACTCTGTCCTCTGCAAAGATGTATGTAACCATATGATTCAATTATTCAGCTCGGTGGGTTAGAGCCCCAGGTTCATGGGAAGCCACAGAGAAATATCAGAGCACGATATTTCTGCTCAGTAATTTTGACTGCCAACCCCATATAATTTTATTTATCTGGACTTAGGTTGACTGCTCTCTGGTAGAGATGCTCATGAGCATATTCAGAGCCTGGCAGAGGGCGGGTTTGGGGGATGGGTGTGAAGAGACTAAAGGCTCCTAAACCAACAGACAGGCAATTATCTGAAAACTGACTGCGATGTATACAACACAGTCAATTCTAATATTAAATCTGCTCTAAGAAAATCATGTGAGATATCATATCACACCTACTAGAATGACTAATATCAAAAAGACAAGAAATACCGAACATTGGTAAGGATGTGAAGAAAAGGAAACCCTTGTATACTGTTGGTGGGAATGTAAATGGTTACAGCCACTATGGAAAATAGTGTGGAGGTTTCTCAAAAAATTAAAATATAACTACCATATGATTCAGCAATTCCATTTCTAGGTATTTATCTGAAGGAAATATAATCACTATCTCAAAAAGATATCTGCACCCCCATGTCCACTGCAGCAGTATTTACAATAACCAAGGCATGGAAACAACCTAAGTGTCCACCAGTAGATGGATGAATGAAAAAAAAAAATGTAGTATGAATACACAATGAAATGTTTTTCAGCCATAAGAAAGAAAATACTGTCATTTGAGACAACATGGAACTTGAAGGCATTATGCTTAGTGAAATAAGTTAGACAGAAAAAGACAAATACTATATGATATCACTTATATATATGTGGAATCTGGAAAGAAAGAAAAAAACCCCTCAAACTCTTAGATACAGAGAACCGGTGGTTGCCAGAGGCAGGGGCTGTGTGGGTAGGCAAAATGAGTGAAGGGAGTCAAAAGGTACAAAGTTCCAGTTATAAGATATGTTTATCCTGGGGATATAATGTATAGCATAATTACTATAGTTAAGAATAGTGAATTTTATATTTGAAAGTTGCTAAGAGAGTAGAACTTAAAATTTTTCATTACAGACACACACGCAAAAATGTAACTATTTGTGACGATGGTTATTAACTAAATGTATTGTGGTGATCATTTCGCAATATATACATATATTGAATCATTATGTCCTACGCTTAAAACTAATACAATGTTATATGTGAATTATAGTCAATTAAAAAATTACTTGCATAAAACAAAAACAATAAAATAAGGCAATAAACAAAGAAAAACTTTCCAATCCTCAGGATTAATTAAAGGATGATTACTTGCAGATAGAGTTTTTATTTTACACAGGCTCCTTCTCAATCTTTTTTTGTTTATTTGTTTAACTCAGTAGCCTTCTCTATTGCATTAAAAATAGCTTACTCAATCAGACTGGGGGAAAAAGCAAAAAAAGTAAATTAAAAAATTAAAATCTCAAAAAAACTGTTCGTTTAAAAAGTTAAGTTTTAGAATAAGATTTTGGTAGACATACTTTGTGTGTCTTATACAGCTTGTGAAATGCATATTGTGAAATGCTATTACTACATTTTTGTGGCGATGTTTTCCCATTTTACCATGTAATAAATTCTGAATTTTCTTAGTTTCAAAGATGAAACTACAGTGTCTTGGTATGTGACTGATTTGAACACTATACTCAGAGTCAAGCAGAATAAGGCAAGCTCATTTACTGAAAAGAATCATGAGTTACGTTATAATGAGTTATACTGAAGAGTTTTAGAACTTCTACTATGTTAGAATTCATGCAATTAATGCCACAAATACTTACTGAGCATCTTCTACAAGCCAGCCATTGTTCTAGGCACTTCAGCACATAAGACCCTGCTCTGCCTGACCTGTGAAGTTTTCAGATGATGAAAAACTTTCACAATCACACCATAATGGTTGAGGAGTCACTAGATTGTGGAGATTCTGGTTATGGTAGCAGAATTGAGTTCAACAAGTAATTACTGAATATCTGCTTCGTAGGTGCTAGGCAATAGGGCTCTTCATTACATTATGAACTCTTTGTTTTCTGTTATATTATTTTATTTTACTAGCATTTAAAAGTCGACATCTAAGGAACTTGGTTAAAGAACTCAATAGAACTTTCCCCAGTGGGCAAAATCTTGATCCGACAAATGATCTTTCTCTCTCTCTTTCTCCTCCTCCCTCTCCCACCCCCTCTCTCCTCCTTTTCCACACACAAACACTACCCATTCTACCTCCATTTGTTAGAATACAAAACAGCCAATCATCCTTGCCCTCATGGAGCTTACAAAACAGTGAGAAGAGACAGACAATACACCGAAATAAATATGTTGATTATCTATTATATCGGCAGGTGACAAGTGCTGTGAAGAAAAATAAAACAGAGAAATGCAACGGGCCACGAGGAAGGGGACATGTCATATTTTAAACAGAGGTGGTCAGAGAAGGTTATCACTGTCCAAGGACATTAGAGCAAAGCTCCGAAGGAGGAGAGAGAGAGTGCCATGTGGATCTCTGGGGGAGAGGTGGGGAGAAGGGGAACTTTTTCAGCACAAGGAATGAGAAGGACACTGGAACAAAATGGAATAGGGGAGCACAGATGGGGATGAGTCAGAGGGGAAAATGAGGCAGGCAGATGGTAAATGTCCATGTAGTAATCTGCTAGGGGTGCTGTGACACAACATCAGAGTGGGTGGCTTCAACAGTAGAAATAGATTTTCTCACAGTTCTGTAGGCCACACGTCCAACGCCGTCAGCATTGATTTCTGGTGAGGCCTTTCTTTCCGGTTTGCAAATGATGGCTTTCTTCCTGTGTCTTCACATAGCTTTTCCTCTGTGCACGCTCAGGACACAGAGAGATCCCTCTTCTTAGAAAGACACCAGTCCTATGAGATTAGGGCTCTATTCTAATAGCCTCACTTAACCTTAATTACTTCCTCAAAGGCCATATTCCCACATACAGTTACATTGGGAGTTGGGGCTTAAATACATGAATAGGGAACACAATTCAGTCCATAACGATCCACAATTGCAGGCAGTTGTAAGTCAGAGTGAAGTGAGCAGTGGAGAGAAGTAAACAGACTTTCTTTTCGAAGGATCACCTTGGGTTGCTGAGAAGCAGGGAGACCAGTTGGAAGCTGCTACAATAAAATGGGGAGAGATGGTGCTAGTGGTAAACCATAGTCTGTAGGATCTACTGTGCAGGTGGATCTGAGCATAATCTGGTTGTACCATCTGTCATGCCCTTGAGCGCTTCTGTAAACCTCATGTACATCATGTGGACATCTTCTGTGTACATCAACCTGTCTGATACAAGACACTGCCGTGTCTTAATTTGTTGTGAAATGTGTAAGGAATTTCATAGTGCTAAAATTTAATACTAACAATAGTCAAAATACCAAAGCTTACTAATGAAACTTTAAAATTCAGAATCCAATATTTTGCTTTATTTCTGTTAGGGGTACACTTGCATCCCTTTGCAATTAAGTAAGTTACATTGGGCAGAAGAAAAACAGATTAAAGAGAGCATAACTGGGAAAGTCTATTGGTGTATGTTTTGGTTGAAAAACATGCTTCCCTCCTATTCTTACATGGCTGACTTTTTCTTGGCATTCAGGTCTCAATTCATAAGTTTCTTCCTCTGAGAGGACTTCCTTGAATGCTCTAAGGCATTTCCTGCTGTCACTTTCTGTCCTCACACTGCTTTATTTTCTGTGTGGCACTCTCACTCTTTAATATTTCTTTTCTTTTCTTTTTTTAAATACTAAACTATTTTTTTAGAAGCAGAATTAAAATTTTTTTTCAATTGCAGATGACAGTATTATATTAGTTTCAGGCATACAGCATAGTGAGTAGACATTTATATAACTTATAAAGTGATCACCTTGATAAGAATAAGTCTAGTACTCCCCTCACATCATACATAGTTACTACAATGTTATTGATTGTAAATATTTGTCAAATGAATGAAAGGATAAAAGAAAAAACACGAGACATGGTTAAGCAGCTCACCAAGACATACAGACTGTGTAAGGTGAAAGAAACTCTTTCTGTGTAGTGCCATGTTGAAAATTGACAGGGGACCACACAGTAGACAAAGGGCTGAGCAGATTTCAAGGCTAGAAGGTTGGTATTTTTTGATCATTTATGTGGAAAACTGGGACTCAAGAGTTTGGGGTTTACATCTGCTCTATCTCCAACTCACTGAGTGACTACGGTACAAATCGTTAACTTCTGCAAGCATTAGTTTCTCCATCTGTGTGGCATTATTGGCTAGTTTAAACATTTAGAAAACTTCATTGGCAAATATGCCTCTATTTATGCCATTTCTTTCTCAGTGCTCTGGAGAAGCAGCCCCGTTTTCCTCTTTGGTTCCTGAAGTGCACCAACTTGGCAGGCGAGGTGGTTACTTGTCCTGGGTTCCTCTCCCGCTCTCTTTCCTGGCCTCTCACAAGCAGTGTCCTCACTCAGGGAGGCTGCAGAACTTTGATGGGAAGGGCAAGGCCTCGATCACCTTGAGAAGTGCCTGGGGTTGTCATTCCCTGCCTTCCATTTCTCTTTTCTCTCGCCTAGCCCAGCTAGATGAATCCACCAGATGCATAATCCTGGCTCAGTACCAGAAGGAAGCATATCGCTTTTTCTCATCTCCCACTTGGAGTGCAGAAATTAAATCTTGTGCCCCAACCCAAGAGGCTGTCCATACATCTCCCATTTATTCTTCCCTGCCAACCAGACCTGCTCTGCTTGGAGGAGGCCTTGACTCTGTGAACAGTTATTGCATGACTTCCTTCCCAACTTCACTGCATTCTCACCTCTTAAGAATAAGCTTCTGTCTAGGTTTGGCTCTGGGATCTGTCCTCTGGCCCTACCAAACTCTGAAGCAGGAAAGATATTGGACATAAGCTTTAGACTCAGCCAGACAGGGTTTAAAATGCCAGCTACGCTACCAACTCTGTGAACTTGGACAAGTTACTCAAACTCTCTGAGCCTTAATTTCCTCATGTGTAAAATGAAGACACAGTGGAGTTTTAAGAATTAAATGACATCATATGGGCTGAGTTCAGCATGGAGTCTGGCATGCAAGTCTGGGAGGTGCTATTATTAATGATTAACACTCTCTCCACCAAGTCCAAGAAATCCACCTGATAATGTTTTGCTCACTCTTACTCTTGGTTCCAATGGTTGTTATTGAGAGTCTAAAATTTTTAGTTTAAAAAAGCTAAGCTTCCCTTTTTTGAGACCTCTAATTTGTGCGGTTAGATAATCAAATGACTTTCCCCTTAGCTATTATCTACTCATCAGCTCATCTCTAGTGGCTAGTATTGCTGGTGCTCAGAAATGTCTCAGTTCATCTTTTAAATAATGACTCTGAAAAAAGAAAGTGTTCTAAAGCCATATCTAGATAGACAGAATCAAGAAGTTCATATAGTTTCCTGGAGAAGAGATTATAGAGACAGCCAATCTGGATGCTTCCAATTAGATTATAACATGGTAATATTTTACAGATGACTTAATTTTTCTTCAAATGTTTGATACTGGCAATATTTTTTTTTAAAATAATTTTATCCTGAAACTGATCTTATCTAATTTTCCCCCCATGCCATGAATGCTGTATTGGCTTTACATACAGCTCAGATTGATAAAATATTTGCTTAGTCCCATGGATGGAATTTGTTTCCTCTAGAAAAAGGAATATCTCAATAGGGACATTTAGTATACATTTCCCAACTTATCAAATGGTGCAGCAGATTTTCCTGAGTGGCATGTAATGTTACTTTCTAACTTACTCTGTAGGGTTAGAGCAATGTAGTGGGGCAGAATCTGCTGGTGTTAAGTCAGCCTCAGTAAGAAGGAGAGAGAGAGAGAGAGAGAGAGAGAGAGAGAGAGAGAGAGAGAGAGAGAACAATGAGAGCATTGTAAGAAATATTTATAAGTCAAATGTACAGAGAAAAACCCCAAACCAAAACCTATTTCAAAAAACGTTGGAGGAAATGGTATATCTTTTTATGTGCTTAAGAAAACAGTTAAAAAGAACTTCACAGCATCGGATCTATTAAGTACATTTATTCCAGTGATTTCCCAGATATTTCCAAGTTCCATTTAAAACAGAAGTCTCCTATCAAGCGATCCTTTGAAATTATTTACTCTTTTATGGTTGTAAAGTATGGAAACATAATACTTTTAATGGAAACCCTAATAAACGGCACATGCTACAAAGTGTCTACTGATGTGCTTTATAGGTTGGGATTCTTAAGCACACGAACTTGCCAGTCTACACTTCTGATCTCAATAAATGCCCCAGCGATGTGGAAGAGGCTAGCTGGAAGGGCAAGGCCATTCAGGAATGGCATGGGCCATGCATGCTCACCAGAAAACTATGGCAGCCAGAGTCCGTCTGACAGGAAGCAAACCATGCCAGCAGGCAGAGACAGAATTATTTAGATTAAGGACTTTGTTTTGTTTGAGGGATGGTGACTTGGTGGGCACTATAACTTGAGAAAGGTTTTTCTTACATTCAATGTAAAGGAATTTTTTTGTAAAAACCTGGTTGTGAATCCCCAGAATAAAATAGTATGTAATATTTTTAGCACATATTTAATTGGCCACAGAAATATTAAAACCACTTGACTTATATTAAAATGGTATTCTGGTTAAAATCAACTCCCAATCAAGAAAATTTAATGTACTTCACCAAATGCATATTTTCAAACAAAATAAATATATTTTAAAGTTATAAATCCTTAATTTAATGCTGAAATAGTACTGGCAGTTCATGGATGGATCCCCCCGCCCCAGCAAGTTATTTTTCACCGACATGTTTTTAAAGCATTCTTCTCACTTGAGTATGCTTCAATTAAACAATCCAGGCATTCTATATTAAATAGTAATTGATTTATCGACATTTGATGGATTCATACTCACTTTCTTTGGTTTAAAAATCTTATTTAAACGTTGTTAATAATCTGTGAGTATGTATTTCAAATAATTGTCATTAAATTTAGAATAACAGTCATTAATAGAGAGAATTAAATTTAATAGACTAGTTACTATACAGTTAAGTACCAATGGATGCTTCGAAGCAGATTGAGGGCTTAATCATGGCTGGATAGACTCGTGTTCTCCCAGCAAATATATGCATTTTATTTCTCTTGTCTTATTTTTCTATTTTAAAGTAAATGGTTGGTAGGCACTTAAATTGGTAGCATATCAAAAGCTAAAGCCTCAGTTAATTAGTATTCAAATGTATAGAATGCGTTATACTGTTTGAGATAATTCAAGACTGTGTATGTTAATTCTTCACGAACCTGGAAAAGTCTACTCTTTACAGAAAGACTCACAGAAGCCCAGAAAAGAACGGCTGTTAGGAATAGAAAGGTAGGAAATTCACCTGATTTTTGTTTATTTTTGCCACTTGGGAAAAGAGTTGTCTAACCACTTTTAAAATGTCTTTGATACTCTGAGTGAAATATCAAAGACTGATAATATTAACAACATTGTTCAGAAATGTTAGTTTGATATACTCAGGCTATCAGGTTTTAGTTTTGTCTCATTTTCAAATAACAAGATCTATCTCCCAAACTATCTGGAGAGGTTGGTTTCTTTTACTCATTTTCGGCCCACCCTATCCCAAGCTTGAAACATTTTGTTAGATCTCTTTGATCTTCTGTTTGACTTCTGCTTCATGGAAAAATGCTCATAAACCTTCAGAGAAAAACTTTCTTTACTTTTAGCTTTTTTCAAGAATTATAAACAGTGGACAGATCTATACAGCAAAACTACTTTAAGAGCACTTAGGACCCACATGCTAATCTATTTGCTCACCACCAAAAAGAGGCTTATTTGGTAAAAAGAAGTTTAAAAAGTTCAACTTTGCTTAGTGAAAAAGAATTCCACTTTTAAGTGGCTAGAAGAATAGCATTTCATTTAAAAAATATTAAAATCTCTAAAGCAATAATCTTTTTAAAGATGTTATGCACAAGGATTGGCATGACATTTGAAATGGCTTCAAGAGTCCTGTTACTCTTGACATGCTGGCAAACACGTCACAGATGTTCTTTCTTATTGCAGCCACAGTCAAGAGAGAACACAAACCTGCAACTACAAGCCAGTCCCCACATGTCTGAATGCCAGAGTGGGAGCCGACTAGAGGCATTGTAGGGGAAGAGCCCCCTACTTGCTCCGATCCATCATTACTCCAACCTTACTGTAGCTTCTCCACAAATTATGGGATCTACCCACGGAGCTCTACATTCTTAGATGTTGGATAACAATTGTAGTTTCAGAAACAAACAAACAAACAAACAAACACAATTAGAAATATTTGGCATTTTGGCATGCTGCAATTCAAAAAAAAAATGCCTGTCAGTCTAGAAAGTGGGAAAGGATTAAAGATTGTTTATGCTCCTGCTTTTTGAAAATGGAGTCTTCTAAAGCTCTATAGGAATTGCAAACTGATGTCTCCTGGTCTGAATCAGTACTGTAGATTTTATTTTGAAAATCGCTTAGTTTCATGTAAAAGTTCAGGTTTCAGTTTCTCTTGAAAGATCAAATCTGACCACATTTTCTCCAGCAGCATCAACTGGAAAGGGTAGAGGCTGCACATTTTATAGAGACAGTTTAATTTTTTATAATTTTTCCCAGTCTTAACCCTGCCACTGGGCTTCTTGACTCATTTGCCCATGGCCCTTAGTTGGCATTTGGGTCTGTGACTCCTGTAGCATAAGATTGCTCTAAGCTACTGTTGTATCTGTATGAAGGATCTGCAAAATTCAGGTTTTGTTCTCAATAGATATTCATTCGGCAGAACTGCACCTTTTTCTTAGCAGAACATTATATTCATGGAGAAGTTGTTTGGGAATCTGCAGACTATTCTTTGCATGGATCTAATTCAGTGCCATTCATCGTTACTGGAAGGTCTACAATGGGATGAGGAGCTCTATTCTAGGCTCATGGGAGAAGCATCTCTTGCCATGTGGATGGTGTATAACACACACCACCACCTCCCAAGAGAATGCTAGTTCCAGGAGGACAGAGATTTTGTTTTCTTTGCTGTTGAATTCTAGGTCCTTAGAAGAGTATTTAGCACACAGCAGGCACTCAGTAAATATTTCTTAAATGAACTAGATTATTTATTTGTGAATGAACTAGGTGGATTATGTAAAATTTTGAAATGTCCATTTCCATTTAAACAGGAAATATTTTAAAAAAACCATTATGATCATTACTGTTTATTGAATGCCTTCTATGTGTTAGGTACTTTACAAACATTGTTTTATTTATTTCTCACAGCAATTCCATGGAATAGACACTGTTGACCCCATGTTGACTCAATGTGAGGACACTGAGACTCAGAGATTTTGAATTATATAAAATTATATGCCTACGAACAGCGATGATTTTTACTCGTCTGACTCCAAAATATATGTTTGTTCTGCTACTCCATATTTCCTTTTAAACATATTTCGAAACATTAAGCGAGAGTAATGATGACTAGGCTCTGTCCAAAAGATACCAAAACATTGGACAAATTGCTGACATTATCAATTCAATCAACTGTCAGTTGACATCGTCAATTGACAATTGACATTGTCAATTCCACAAAATCAGCTATTTGGCTGAGTTTACTGATTAGTTCTGGACTTTGCAGGGTGGGTGAATTGAGCATGCAAAAGTTAATTTGTGAACCTGCATTGGAAAGGGTATAAAACACCCCAGGTCGAAGTGGATATCAGTTTCAGTCTCTCTCTTCTTACCTGGCAATTAGCTCCCTGACTTGATCCTTTTCAGCCAGAAAATCTAAAAGGTTGAATTTTTTCTTGGCATCCCTTTGACCTTTGGTTTGTCCCATCATGGCTTGAAACTCTCAAAGTTTTTGGCCTTCCTTGCTTCCTGTCGACTGTGTCTGCTTTGTCTCAGATCTTCATTTTTGCATGTCTAGCTCTGGATTGGTAATCTTACACCAACTCCTGATTTCTAGCCTGGCAGTTTGGGATATATTTTTGACCTTGAACAGTAGCCAGACCCAGTTAATCCAACCACAGGAGTGCAGCACACAAGACTTGAGGCCTTGACTTACAGTGGGAATGATCTGAACTGGTCAATCTAGCATGAAGTGTAGGAAAATTGTTTAATAACTTCTGTGTCTGTCTCATGATTACATTTTCCTCCCTTCTCCATGGAGTTGTGAGACAACTTTAATGATACTTATCAAGTTATTATTTAAAAAATGCTCATAAATTCAGGGAACTGTAGTAATTACATTTTTAACCAATTTCTGTTAAGTTATATCTAAAAATAATTATGTAGATATAACACAAAAACAATTTCATATACAATAATCAAATAATTATGAAACCTAGAATGAAGAATCAAAACTGAAGCAAATGTAGAAAACAACGACCATTAAGGTGAAATAACTGAATAACTTCTGGAACTGGAATCCATATATTTTTAGATAACACTTTTGTCTGTATCCCTCCTCATAATTTTTTTTATTACAAAGTAAAACTTACACTTTTAGTATATAATGAATTATGAGTTATGTCAAATGCATACAGTTATATAACTACCACTATACTAAAAATATAGAAGAGTTTCATCACATCAAAACATTTTTTGTGTCTCTCTGTAGTCAAATTCAGGCCCTCCTCAATCTCAGTCCCTGGCAATCAGTAACAACCAGTATAAATTATTCCGATTCCCTAACCATTTACAGATATTATCTGGCCCTTTTCATGTTGCCTTGTGAGAACTGGGGTTAGAGTTACCAGTACAAAAACATGATGATATTGTGGTGACTGCTATTGCTGTAATCAAATCATTGTCTCTGACCCAGGAATCTTGAGCCTTTCGTTAGCATCTACGAAACTGTGGCAGGCTGACATGGTAATTTATAAGTAGAGTAAAATGTAAGACCCTTTATATAATTCTTGACTAGTTTATTTCTTCCTTTCAATCCACATGCACTCTTTTTCTCAGCCTTATTGAATTGGCTAGGACTTCTAGTATGATGTTGAATAGGAGTGATAGGAGGGAACGACCTTGCCTTGTTCCCAGTCTTAGCGGGGAACATCCAGTTTCTCACCTTTGAGTATAACATAAGCTGTAAGTTTTTGGAAAATGCCCTGTGTTGGGTTGTGGGTGTTCCCTTTTATTCCTAGTTTGCTCAGTTTTTGCCAAGGACTTTTTTCATCTTTCTTCAAGAGGAGTATTGGTCTGTACTTTTCTTGTAACATCTTTGTCTGGTTTTGATATCAGAGTAATGCTGGCCTCATTAAATGAGTTGGGATTTTTTTTTCATCTCATCTATATTTTAGAAGAGTTTGTACAGAGCTGTTATTTTTTCTTTTTTAAACTTTTGATAGAACTTGCCATGAAGTCATTGAGGACTGGAATTTTTTAGGGGGGAAGGTTTTTTATTAGAAATTCAATTTCTTTAAAAGAGATAGGACTCTTTAGGTTATCTATTTCTTCTTGAAGGAGTTTCTAGAGGGAATTTAAAGTCCTTGTCTGACAGTTCAAACATCTCTCTCACATTTGAATGTGATTCTGTTGATTGCTTTGTATCTTAATAGCATGCTATTTTTATTTCTGCTCTGAGTGTTTTGCAATTTTTTTGGTTGAAAGATGGACATCTTACATAGTACAGTATAGACTGAGGTAAATAATGTTTATGTCCGATAATGGGCATACCTCTAATTTTTGCTAGGTCTTTAGTGTATGGGTTGTCAACCTAGATACAATAGGGCTGGGTTTGAATTATTTTCTTGCTATGGTTGCCTTCACTGTACCACAAGCTTCAACTCCTAGCATTACCTTTTGTTTTGGGTGTGGAGTGGCTTGCCAGAAGGCTTTTCTCAATGTCTGCTTCACTCTCAGATTTAGGCCTTCCCTTTATGCCTGTGCCTTAGAAAGGACCCTCTCCATACTTTTAAAGACTACCATTACCTGTTTTTGAGTTTTCTAGCCTGATGTTGGCGAGTGGAATGGAGGTGTTTTCTGTTGTTCTGCTTCGATCCCAGGCATCAATGGGTGCTCCATCCCTGGGATTTAGAGGTGGGGCCTTCTCGGTGATCTTTCTGCTAATCCAATAGTAAGGGATGTCAAAGATCTGAGCTTTGGATGTATTCCTGCCCTTTCCCAAAAGTTTTCTGTTTCTTTCCTCAGCTGCAATGTGCCTTCACCTGTACCCTGAGGGTGATAGGGTTTAATGCCTTTTCTCCAGTGTAGTAAGGCTTTTATTCTGTAAGAGATGTAGGAGAGAAAGATATGGGCAGATCTTCATCTCAGTGGCTGCTCTCTCTTTCCCCAGGCTTCACCACAAGAGATGCTTCTGCAGACTCTCATCCTTTTCTCCAGTTTTCTCATGCATAATCCATGAAGTGTGTGGTGAATCTGCAAATGGGTGTAAATTTCTCTTATGTTTGTGACTTTCAGTAGTTCATATTCTTGCTCTAAACTTTATACCCTGTAGTCTCACACTTGACCTTTAAAGACTTTGTTAAAAATTTTAACCAGATTTTTCTTCCCAGCTCATATAGCATCTGATGTTTGCTGCAGCTAAGATGCCCATCCTTGGAGACATCTGTCTTTCTTTACATTTCTTAAGTTAATTGTTTGCCCTGTGACCACAGCTCTGTGAAAGATTTGAGAAAAGTTCTAATTTTGTAAATTATCTAGCTTTTTCTTTTCGGTTATAAATGTGGGGTGATGTTCTTTCCTGTTTCCTACATCCTACAGTGAAGCAAGAAACTCTATTTATTGACTTATAAGAAAATTCATTTCTAGGTATTCAAACCATCTACAGGAGAATTTTATTTATAGGCCAAATGTCAGGTCATTTTGTATCTAGTAAAAGAAATTCTAACCCCAAATATCTAAACCAAAAGTTATTTATTATTGGCCTTTTTGTATCTTTATTTTTTAAGAGAAAGAAAAATATCTCAAGAAGCCTCCCATTAGACTTCCCACATGTCTTAGTGAACAGGATTGGCTCACATGCCCATTGCTCAACTAGTTGCTGGTATCGGAATGCAACTACCGTATTTGATTTAACACCAAGACACACTTTGTCTGGGAAGGGAACAAATTCCCCTGAAGCACACGGCCACCTGATAGCTGAACAAAATCAGGATGCTATTATTAGCAAAGAAGAATGTGGAGAATGGCTGTTCAGTAAGCAACTATCGGTAGCTGACAGCCTCCACTTGGCATAAAGAGGCCAGGCTATGGAGTCAAATGTATCTAAGTTCAAATCTTGGCCTTTTGAACTTTGGAAAATACAAAAGAGAGATTTTGTAAGTACTAAACATTTGATATTTTTCTTTCTCCCTCATAGAATTACATTCCTTGGCATCCACGTCAATATTATAGCCCAGGAAGGGGGCAGGGAGAATGCCACCTCAGGAAGACAGAAGAGGTGATTTAGATATGGTAGATGCTCAGAATACAGTAGCTATTGCTATGCCACAAATGGTTATAACACGTTTAGTTAATGGCTTTTTCTAAGTATCGCCTTTTATTACAGCAGTAACTTTCCACTTTAAGGGAAGATAAGGAAGAATTTTCTGGCTCAGATGCACAATGACAGGCCTGTAACTGACAACCTCTTATGTGATAGTAAGGGACAGGGGCGTATGGCAGAAATGGCAATTTAAGGCTCTCCCATTAAGGGGGAGGGTCCTATATTCTCTGTGATCCAGGAGAACCATAGCTATGCGGCATGGAGGGAGAGAGGTTCAATGGAAATAAGAGAGCTCTTCAGGGAATGGTGTTTATCTTTTCATCCACAGTTATGGGACTCTGCAATGAGTAAGAAAAATAATAGCACTGGACAAGTAATGAATAGTTTAGATAAATCTAGAGAGACTCCTATTTATCTTTCATTATAACATAAGAATAAGACACTGTTCAGGTTAAAGTGCAATGCATTTAAAATAGGACAAAAAAAACAAATGAGCCTTTTTGGCACATCACTCACCAAAGAAGTTGTTTTGCTTTAGTTTTTCTAAAATTTATGGTTCATCTTATTAATCTCTCAACATATTTATTTCCCCCAGGCCCTAGATCATTGTAGTTTCTCCTTAATCTTGGAATAGTCTTCCTAAATTGAAAATGTTATAGCCATTCTCTGAAAATCAGATAGACTCCCACTCTTAGTTTGGGTCCAATGTAAAAACATACCATGGGGATGTGGAAAGGTTTATTACTTACCTAATGGAGGCTTTTCTGGGGAGAGCAGGGCAGGAACACCAAGCAGGTCTGAAAGTGGTTTGAGAGAGCAAGGCTAGGACACTGGCTTGGGTTTCTATGGTGTTTCAGGGCAGGTCAAGGCTGACCGTTACTGTGCATGAGCAGAGACTTGTGTGGCTTGAATCTCCCACAAGAGCCAAAGGAGAGAGCACCTAGGCTTTCTTATCGACTTGCCCAGGTGTGGGGCAAGGAGAAAGAAAGAGAGATGAGGCTTAAAAGCTGTCAGCAGTCAAACATCAAAAAAAAAAAAAAGGAGTCAGAATCTTTATTTAGTGCGATATAGAGAATTGGATATCCTTGATAAGTCCTACCAAATATGATAATCCAGCTATTTGGGCCTCTTGAGAGCTGGGTGGGAAAGTTGCAGGAAGCAAGATGAAGAGAGACTACAGAAAGGAACAAATAATCTTGCAAAATCTTTTGCTAGTATGAGTTACTTATTTTGGTTCTTGATAAAATTCAAACTTACTACTTTCGCCTACCACCCCTTTGTGACCAGGTTCTCGATTGCCTGTCCCCTCAGTCTCCTTGTCATTGGCTAAGCTTCAACCCACTGGCTTTTTAATTTTTAAAATACTTTACAATTATGAAATATTTTATGCATATAACAAAGTCATGCTTTTTACAAATTATTTTTTAAAATGTGTTCACGTATCCACAACCGAAGATTTTAAATATTCGGTCGAATCTTGTTAATTCATGATAGCTATGTTCTGTAAAGTCACAGAAGCACCCAGTTAGTCGTCCTAAATTGAAAGTGAACCATTGCCCCTAGGAGGAAGATAGGGTTAGGTTTCTGCAAGCCTCTGGTCACAATATTTTCATCGACTGATCAACACATAATCTTGTTTTATGTCTATTTCTCTTTAAAGACACTGTACTTAATATATATTGTTGACTCACTGACATTGAACTTACAGCAACAACACTAGAATTCATGCCTGAACAAGCTCATGGAACGTATGTTGTGTCCAACTTCTTAGTTTTCGCCAAATTACTTGGCATAAAGTGCTATCTCACTTTTTTGTTTAATTTGCATTTTACTGATTACTAGGAAATTGAAAATCTTTCAGAGTGGTTATATGCCATTTGTTTTCCTTTTGTTGTGAATTGCCTGTTCGTATTATTTACCAATTTTTCTATTTGATGATCTTTTTCCTATTAATTTATAGATTTTTAAGATGTACATTCTGTATACTAATATTTTCTTAATTATATCCTCTACTTCTTCTTCGAGTAGTGTGTCTTGACATTTTTTTAGAAAGTCTTTTGCCATACAGAAAATTTAATTGCTTTAATGAGGTAAATTTTGTTTTATTTAAGAAATTCTCCTCTACTTCAAGGTCATAAAGATATTCCTATGTAATGACACTCCACATTGTCGTCTCATAATTTTAAAGTTTGCTTTTCACAATTAGACCTTTAATTAACCTTGAAGTCATTTTATATGTAGGATATGTAGGTTTTTTTTTTTTTCTTTTTAATCAACAGCATAGTCAATTTTCTCAGCTTCATTTATGGGATAGACTTTTCTTTCCCCTCAGTTCATTACACTATTTTCAGGAGCTCCCAGGTGCCAGAAGTACATACACTGAGTTCTCTATATGTATGTCTGTCTTGAGGTTTTCTATCCTTTTTGTGGCCCATCTATTTATCCTTAAGCTAATATCACATTGTTTTAAGTACCAAATCTTTATAATAAATCCTGATACTTGGGAGGGCAAGAGGTCCCTCTCATTCTTATTTCTCAAAACTGTCCTGATTCCTCTTAATTCTTTATTCTTCCATTTGAATTTTAGGATTAGCTCATCAAATTCAGTCAAAAAGTCAGTTAATATTTGGATTAGAATGGCGATAAATTTATAGGTTCATTTGGGAAAAATTATCATTCTACAACATTCAGTTCATCTATTAATATTCTATCTCTCTCCACTTATTTGTTTTATGTCTTTTAATAGATTTTTATATTTTCTATTAAGGTATCATACACCTTTTGTTAAATTTATTATGTCTTACATCTTTTTGCTGTCATTGTGAATGAGATCTTTTATTTAATTACATTTTCTAAATTTTTTTTATTAGGTATAGTGAAGCTACTATTTTTACATATTGCTTCTCTATCCAGCAACTTTAATGAGCTCTCATTAATTTTATTAAATTAATTATGGATTATCTTTAATTTTATATATATATAACCCTGTCATTGGCTAATATTAGCCATGCGGTTTCACTTTTCCGTTCTTATTTCTCCCTCTTTTTATCCCTTGTTTCTGGATTTCTATTCTGAATAGGCCCAGTAATAGCACTCTTGCCTTGTTCCTGACTTTGAAGATAATGCTTTCGATGTTTTCCATTTAGTATGATGTTTGCTTTAGGTTGTCGGTAGGTATCTACGTTAAGAAATTTTTTTGTTCCAAATATACTTTCTTCCTTTTTCCTTTATTCCCTTATCTCTTGAAATCTCTCTTTCTCTCTTTCTCCCTTCTCTTTTGTGCTTCTTTTCTTTTGTAAAAAAATTAATGAATAAATGTTAAGTTTATAAAAAGTTTGTGCATCTAAGCTCAGAGTTATGCCTAACATATAATTTTTCTTACGCTGTACTGACTTTGTGGAGTTTTTTAAAAAATTTATTTTATTTTTTTATTTTTATTAAGTTTATTGGGGTAACATTGGTTAATACAATTATATAATTTTCAGATGTACATTATAATTTCACTTCTGTATATTCTATTGTGTTTAGCACACAAAGTCCAGTTTCCTTCAGCTACCATATATGTGATCCCCTTTACCCACTTCACCCTCTCCTTACCCCCCTATATTATTCCCCTTTAACCTGTCTACCTCTCCCCTCTACCCTCTGGTAACCACTAGTCTATAGTCCATGTCCATGAGTCTCTGTTTGCTTATCCTGTTCATTTGGTGCTTTTATGTTTATATCCCACATATAAGTGATATCATGTGATTTTCAACTTTTTCTGTCTGGCTTTTTTCACTTAGTATGATTATTTCAAGGTCCATCCATACTATTGCAAATGGCAGTATTTCATCTCTTCTTATGACTGAGTAATATTCCATTGTATATTTGTACCACAGCTTCTTTAGCCAATCATCTATCGTAGGACACTTTGGTTGCTTCCATGTTCTGGCCACATGAATAATGCTACTATGAACTTCGGTGTACAAATATCTTTTTGAATATGAGTTTTCAAGTCTTTGGAGTAAATACCCAGTAGAGGGATTGCTGGATCATATGGTAGATCAATTCTTAGTGTTTTTAGGAATCTTCATACTGTTTTCCATAGTGGCTGTGCCAATTTGCAGTCCCACCAGCAGTGTATGAGGGGTCCTTTTTCTCCACATCCTCTCCAACATTTGTTATTACTTGTCCTGTTGATTATAGCTATTCTAACAGGTGTGAGATGGTATCTCATTGTGGTTTTGATTTGCATTTCCCTAATAGCTAGTGATGTTGAGTATCTTTCATATATTTTTGGTCATTTGTATGTCCTCTAGGGAGAAGTGTCTGTTCAGGTGCTCTGCCCATTTTTTTATTGGATTGTTTGTTTTTTGCTGTTATTCAGTCATATGAGTTCTTTGTATATTTTGGATATTAGGCCCTTATCGGAGGCGTTGCTTGCAAATATATTTTCCCATTTGGATGGTTGTCTCTGCTTTGTTAATGGTTTCTTTTGCTGAGTGGAAGCTTTTTAGTTTGATGTAGTCCCATTCATTTATTTTTTGCTTTAACTTCCCTTGCCTTTGAGGTCAAATTCATAAAATCCTCTTTAAGTCCAAGGTCCTTGAGTTTGGTTCCTATGCTTTTTTTTTATGCATTTTATTGTTTCAGGTCTTATATATTCAGGTCCTTAATCCATTTTGAGTTAATTTTGGTGTGTGGTGATAGGCAACAGTCTAGTTTCATTCCTTTGCAGGCGGATTTCCAGTTTTTCCAGCACCATTTATTGAAGAGGCTTTCCTTTCTCCACTGTATGTTTTTGGCTTTTTTGTTGAAAATTATTTGCCCATATAAAAATGGGTTTTACTTCCGGACTCTCGATTCTGTTCCACTGGTCCATGTGTCTGTTTTGCTGCCAATACCATGCTATTTTGATTACTGTCACTTTGTAGTATAATTCGAAGTTGGGCAATGACTCCAGCCTCATTCTTTTTTCTCAGGATGGCTTTGGCAATTCAGGGTCTTTTGTGCTTCCATACAAATCTGATGATTTTTTTTGTTCTATTTCTTTAAAAAATGCCAATAGGATTTTGATGGGGATTGCATTAAATCTGTATAATGCTTTAGGTAATATGGTCATTTTAACTATGTCGATTCTTCCAATCCAAGAACATGGAATCTCTTTCCATTTCTTTGTATCCTCTTTGATTTCTTTCAATAGAGGCTTCTAGTTTTCATTATATAGGTCCTTCACATGTTTCGTTAGATTTATTCCTAGGTATTTTATTCTTTTTGTTGCAATTGCAAAAGTAATTATATTTTCCACTTCTTTTTCTGACACTTCATTATTAGAGTATTAGAACACTATGGATTTTTGAACATTGCTTTTGTATCCAGAAACTTTACTGTATTTGCCTATTGTTTCTAGTAGTGTTCTTATGGAGTCTTTAGGGTTTTCTATATGGAGAATCATGTCATCCTCAAATAGTGACAGATTGACTTCTTCATTTTCTATTTGGATGCCTTTTATATCTTTCTCTTGTCTTATTGCACTCGCTAGGATCTCCAATGTTATATTGAATAACAGTGATGATAGTGGACAGCCTTGCCTTGTTCCTGATCTTAGAAGGAAGATTTTAGTTTTTCACCATGAAGTATAATGTTGGCTGAGGGTTTGTCATATATAGCCTTTATTATGTTAAGGTACTTTCTTTCTATACCAGTTTTGTTAAGTGTTTTGATCATAAATGGATGCTGTATCTTGTTGAAGGCTTTTTCTGCATCTATTGATATGATCATATGATTCTTATTTTTTAATTTGTTTATGTGGTATATCACATTAATCAATTTGCATATATTGAACAATCCCTGCGCCCCTGGGATGAAGCCCCCTTGATCATGATGTATAATCTTTTTAATATGTTGCTGTATTTGGTTCACTAGTATATTATTTAGGATTTTTACATCTGTGTTCATGAGAGATATTTGTCTGTAGTTTTCTTTTTTTGTGTTATCTTTAACAGGTTTTGGTATCAGAGTAATGTAGGCCTCACAAAATGAGTTGGGAAGTATTGCCTCCTCCTCAGTTTTTTTGGAAGAGTTTGAGGAGGATAGGTATTAAATCTTCTTTGAATGTTTGGTAGAATTCACTGGTGAAGCCATCTGGTCCCGGACTTTTACTTTTTGGTAGGTTTTTGATGATTGTTTCAATTTCCATACTGCTGATCGATCTATTTAGATTTTCCAGTTCTTCTTGATTCAGTCTAGGAAGATTATATTTTTCTAAGTACTGGTCCATTTTTTCTAGGTTGTTAAATTTGATCTTATATACTTTTCCATAGCATTCTTGTATGATCTTTTGTATTTCTGCAATATCAGTCGTAATTTCCCCTCTTTCACCCCTGATTTTGCTTCTTTGTGTCTTTTCTCTTTTTTCTTTAGTGAGTCTAGCCAGGGGTTTGTCAATTTTATTAACTTTCTCAAAGAACCAGCTCTTTGTTGCATTTATTTTTTCTATTGGTTCTTTTTTTAATTCAATTTCATTTATTTCTGCTCTAATTTTGGTTATTTCTTTCTGTCTGCTGACTTTAGGTTTCATTTGTTCTTCCTTTTCTAGTTTTTTAAGATGAAGTGTTAGGTTGTTTATTTGGGCTCATTCTTATTTTTGGAGGTAGGCCTGTAATGATATGAAGTTTCCTCTTATGACCACTTTTGCCGTGTCCCAAAAGTTTCGATATGTTGTACTATCATTATCATTCGTTTCCATGTATCTCTTGAACTCTCTTTCTATTTCTTCTCTGATCCAGCTATTCTTCGGTAGCGTGTTGTTTAATCTCCATGTATTTGTGTTCTTCTTGATTTCTTTTTGCAGTTGATCTCTAGTTTCAGAGCATTATGATCAGAGAATATGGTTGGTATGATTTCAACCCTCTTATATATGTTGCGGCTATCTCTGTGTCCCAGTATGTGGTCGATTCTTGAGAATGTTCCATGTGCACTAGAGAAGAATGTATAAGCAGCTGTTTTGTGAAGGAAGGGTCTGTAGATGTCAATTATGTCCAGTTTCCCATTTAGTAACCTTATCATCCTTCCCTGGGAATTTAAAAACTTTCAGGTGATCTCAATGTGTTGAGAAATACAGGCCTAGCCTTCTGATTGAGTCTCAGGAAACTCACTCCTTGGCTTTTCTAACTGTGGGGTTAGGACCTATTTTGAATGTTGAGAGCAATGGGGCTCTACGTGAAAACAAACTTTTACACCTTCCAGTTGAATTCTACCCACCCTCAATGGTCTCTGAATTAACGCCATTCATAGATAAAATTCAAGGGAAGGTAGTTCAGGTTTTAATTAAATACTGTCAAGATTATCATAAGCTACTAATTTATGTCAAAATAAGAAAGTAGAGAAGATGTCAACTATCCAGTCATCTACCATTTGAAGGTCCCCTGTAAAAGTTTTTAGGTTGCCATAAGTCTTCTAATATAAGAGAAGTCCAGTCCTTTCTTTCTCTTTGAGATCTGGAACTAACCATGACATCTCTGATCTGCTTGGGTGCCTGTTCTTCCTATCGGAGACCTGAGAATTTTACCTTCTAGATATGAAACCACCAACGATAGCATAAGCTCAAAATCCTTTCATCAATTATATAATAATGGGCTTAATCAAGCCACGGAAAAAGAAAGGTCACTGTATTCTTCATTTTTATTTCTGAGCTCTATTTTCTCTTTACTTTCACCTTTATTCCCTGAAGTCAGTATTGCCTAGAAATTCTTCCTACCACAATTATGCTGCTTTCCCAGAAACTCTGGAGCTGGCAGGCAACAGCCATCCCAGACCACACCCAGGCCCCTGCATGCCGCCATCCTTACTCACAGCTCCTGTGGGATTTTCCAAGACAGAGAAGATTTAAAACACTTTCTCTGAGGCAAAATGGCCCCAGGAGGAGATTCATGCTAACATAACAGTGACTGACAAGGCGTACAGCTCATTCCGACCCCTCGCCCATATCGGAATGCATATTTGAGAAGAATTGCCAAGTACTCAATAGAAAAAGCACAAAACTTCATTCTTGTGGTTTTTGTACCCCTGTTTCAGGCAGGCTTGGACAAATTCTACTAATTCTATTGCTAAATGATGACTCTGAAGGCATTTCCAGCAACGTGAGAAGGAAAGCAGGCAGGAGGGAGGAAGAGCGGAAAGGTGGGGAAAATAATCATGGGGAGCCCTGGTGAGGCCACCCAAACTGCTGTGGGCAGCTGCTGCCACTTATCATACAAAGCTTTAGAAACTTTGCTTCTATTGAGCTAGAGGTTGGCAAGGGTCAAAAGGCACATAGTAAAGAAAGAAGATGCAGCCCTTTCTGCAAGATGAGTTCAGTTCGATCCTGTGCGGAATTGCTGCACATCTCTGTGCACAGAGATGAGCAATGGCTGCCTGCTGGCTGAACTAGGGGACAGTTGTCTGGCTTTGGTGGTTGTTCAGGTACCAGGATGGATCAAAGCAAGCCCAAGATCGTAAGTGTTTGGTGTTCAAAGCAAAGTCTGGGGCTGGAAACATGGATGGGTCTAAAACGTTAAGCACAAGCAGCTTACAGAGATTGAAAAACCAAGAGTTAGAAGAGGAGTGAGCAACTGGGTCTGGAACAGATTTAGGAGACCAGGCCTGGAAAAATCTCTCAGAGAATGCCTTTGAAGGAGACATCGCAATGACCCCATGTTGCAGGGAGAGTTGTACAGGAATCAGCTTGGATCAGAGAGTGAATCACAGGTTTTATTCTCAGAGAATGAACACACCAGAAGAGGAGACAGCCACACAAACAGATAAACGTATCCCACATCATAGCCACAATCATGGATGCAATCTCTAAAATGCTAAGGTGAAAGAGAGAGGTACCTCATTGGTCTGCTGTGGGGGCAGTGTCATGGAAAGTTTTGCAGAGGAGGGCTTGATTAAGCAGAGTTTAGAGTGATACTGGCAGATAAGGCTGCGGGAAAGGCCAAGAGAATGGCATGTGCAAAGTCATGGAGATGTAAACCAACATGGCGTGTAGGGAGCCACGAGGAGTGAGATCATTCTGCAGGGGAGAAAGAAAGGGTGAAGGTGGGAGTCAGGACTGGAAGGGAGGATCTAAGGGCTGCATAATGGTGGAGCGCTTCGAATTCCCAGTAAGGAGCTGGGTTTGTTTTGTTTTGCATTAGGGTGTGTGGAACCACTGATGTGTCATAACCAGGGCTGTGTGACTTCATCAGTTTTGAGTTTTCGAAGAATCAATTCCTAGAGGGAGTGGCTGAAGCATAGAAGATTTATTTGAACTACAAGAAGGAAAGGTCTTGGCCAGTTAGAAAGCTACAAAATGGTTAAGGTCAAGGCTAGTAAGGCTGGAACCATAGGTGCAGGAGCAGGAAGTAGAGAACGGATCCAAGATATAATTAAGACTAGATCATGAGTTAGATATAAGAGGTAAGGTAAAGATAAGAGTCAAAGATGACCGGCTCAAATGTCAGTCATCCATCTGCTGTCATCTCTCACGCCTCTACCTTTCCATTGCACTTGACTTTTCCAAATATATAATACATATGAACCACAAAGCCCTTCTCATCTGCAATCTTCCACAAGCCTTTCCAAGTTCATGTTCTACCACTCTCCATCTTGCTCACTGTGCTTTGGCCACACTGCTAACATCAAACACTCCAAGCATGTTCCTGTCTCAGGACTTTTACCCATTCCATCTTTCTGTAATGCTTTTTGTCTTAGATATCCTCATGTCTGCAACTCTGATTTCTTTCAGGTCTCTGACCAAATATCAATTTAGCAGAGAAGACTCCCCTAACAACTCTATCTGAAATAGAAACTAATTCTCCTATGTCATTTAAAAAAATCCTCAATGCTGCTTGATTTTTCTACAGTGTACTTAATCACCCCCTCTTTTCCAAAAAGTTCTGACTTTTCTGTGGTAACTGGTAATCCCCAAATGTTAGTGGCGCAACATAGCAAAAATGTGTCTTGCTCATGCAACATGTTCACTGCAGGCCAGCAAGGGACCTCACTGTGGTAATTACTCAATGTCTCAAAATGATGAGGCATCATTAACATGTTTCTTCCACAAGTTTATGCACTGACTCTTAAAGCTTCTGCTGGCAAGCAACACATGTAATTTCTACTCTTATGTCATTGGCCATAAAAGTCACATGATGACACTTAACATCAAAAGGGGAAGAGCGATGTCACCGTGTGCCCAGCAGGCAGACAACCAGCAATATTTGGTGAACAGCACTAAAGTGGTACTATAATAGCAGACATGTTACATAGTTATTTATTGTTGATCTCCCTCCTCCAAATTTTGAGTCACACCATAGCAAAGCTATGTCTTTAGTTTGCTCCCTGCGGTTTCTCTGATGTTTAGAACAAGCTTGGCATGTAGTAAGCACTTAATAAACATTTGTTGAATGATTGGACACATGTCTAAGTTCTTTCCCTAGACTAAAACTCCTTGAGGGCACAATCAACGCTCATTTATCTTTGTGTCTCCTGTGACTTCTGGAGAGTATCTTGGACCTACCAAACATTTATTAAACATTTTCCTAATGAAAAACAACCTATGGCTTAAGACCATGCCTTCTGTTTTTCAGAACTCAAAAATAAAATAGTTTTCAGCTAAGAGAATACTGGAAACAAAATGAGAGAATACTGGAAACAGAATGAGATAATGATTGAAGAGAAGGTGGAAGTTGGTTCACTAAGTATGGTGTGCTAGGCCATGTGTTAGGCAATTCTAGAACTCTAAAAGACCTTGGGGCAACTGAGTCCAGATTTTTTTAAATAAAGGATATTCATTACCTGCCCTTTATTCTAATCTACTCTGCCCTTTTCTCACTCCCCAAAAAGAGACTTCAGTACATAGTCTAACACTCTTGTCTCTGATTTTGGCCAGAAAAAAATTAAAACTTAGTTGCGTGGCTCTCTGAGCATAGAGCCAATCAGCTGAGAGTGACCCTTTTAAAAAAAATTGCTGTTGTTTTTACCTGTTGGTTTTGAGTTCATCAATTAGTTGAAGACTCCTTTACAGTGGTAAACTCTGCAGTTATGGTGTTCCAGGGACAAGCTTTAGTGGGGAAAGCAAACTAAATTAATGACCATGAGACACCTGAGGTTGCCGTTGAGGGAAAAATGATATTTTTTCAATTGACTCAAACTACAACTTGTTGGCTCCTGGAAGTTTGGTGTCAAGTCCTCTGAAATGTGGAGTAGAGTAGACGAACAAATATTCAGTCTTATTCAGAATCTGAGCATTCATATTCACACATCTGTCCCAGCTGCTAATTTATGAATAAAAACATTGTCAGTGCACCCACAAAGAAACCCGTATGGGCCAAGACATAGTGTTCAAGGCCTTTTCAAATGTGAAAACTGCGAACATTGACTGCCCCCTATTTTCGCCTTCCCAAGAAAAAGCTGGTACAGGCCTAGTAGTGAGTACTATGCTTGCAGAATAGCTGGATATTTTTTTGTTTATTTGTTTGCTAGTTTTTGTTTGTTTTTAGGCTCCTTAAAGAGGAAAAGAGCAATGTTTATGAGACAGTCGAAGAATAGTGCTGACAGAAACACATAACTGAGAAGTGAGCCCTGAAGAGACCTTGGTGAAGGGACTAGATCTGCATGTTGGCCCCGAGGGCCTTATCAGTCATCAGGTACCCATGCTGCAGTGGGGTGTGGACAGGTGGCACCAGACAACTCCAGCAAGAATGGCTCCTTAGTGCTAGCAGGCTTCTTGGAAACAAAGGCAGGATTTCTGACGAGTGAAAATGGAGCTCAAAGGCAAAGCCCTTTGCAAGGTCTCTTTCCCTAGCTGGAGGCTATGACTTAATTCTGGCACCTAACTTCTACCTGTGCTTTGGGATGTTGGGAATACCCACCTGCTTCTCCTGCCCTTCCCTCTGAGGCCATGTGATCAGGAATTTAGAGTAATAATAAATATTCATGTATCAGATATAATATTAGGATGCATGCATTACCTCATTTAATCTTCTGAGCAATCCTGAGAGGTTATAAACTCATTTTTACAGGAAAAGAGCAATTAAGGAATTTGCCCACAGAAGCAGAGCTGGTGAGTGGATGGGAAGATATTTAAACCACCTCTGCCTGACTCTAGAGCACACAGGCCAAGAGAAATATGATATAGGCCACATGTGTAATTTGAAAATTTCTGGTAGCCACATTTAAAAAGTGAAAATAAATGAGTGAAATTAATTTTCATAATACATTTTCTCTAGCCTAATATATTAGAATATTATCATTTTAACACATAATCAATATAAAAATTATTAACAAATACTTCACATTCTGTTTAATACTGTCTTCAAAATCTGATGTATACGTTACATTACAGAACATCTCAATTTGTATCGGCCACATTCTGAGTGATCAAGAGCCTATGTGGCTAGTGGCTGCTGAACTGGTTAGTGCAGAGCTAGAGTCTACTACTCAACATGGTCTCTCAAATGCTCCAAAGTGTGGGAGAGATTTGGAAGAGTGGAGATGAACACTCGATGTCACCACTAGCACTCTTAAAGAGGAAGGAGGCTAGGGCAGGGCTGCCACAGGACATTTGATGAATAAATACAGAATTTCCCCTTCTGGGCAGACACAACCTTGCACCAGTGTGCATGATTTGATGAACAGAGTGCTTGCTAGATTTTAGTCTTCCTTGCCACCTCGGCCCGGTACCCCTCTGCAATGAACAACCCGCACAACCATACATGGCGGCCCAGCTTCTTCACTTTTTTCAGCAAACTCTCCAATCATTTTCTTGCTCTTAGCGACTAAGAGTCATCTGTAGAGGAATCTCTTCATCAAGCTTTTGTGTCCTGAGAAGTAATTATTTACTGTCCTTTAATATTTACATTCTTCCAAATATTTCTAATAGAAGGAAATGCTTCTAATTTGAAAAAAAAATGTGTCTATCAACTGCTTGATGGAGCAAATAGAGTGTCACTAACAGGAATTAGAAACCCTACAAAAGAAAACCCTTGTGTCTTAGCTCTGTCAGTTGAGTAACCGTGTTTCCTTATTGGCTGGAGAGTCCCTTAACCTACCATAGAAACCCCAAAACCAGTCTACTGAGATGAGCATGTTTTAGAGATGGACCAGATGGAAAGAGTCCATGCTCCATCTGTTTATCATATATATGTGGCCATTGTCCAAATCGTGTAAAATCGTCAGGGGAGAAAAAAAATCGCAAGGCAGTGCATTTTTGAGGGTGATCACAGGTCTTTGGACTACTTTAAAAGCACTGCCTGTTCCGTGTGTGTGTGTGTGAGTGTGTGTGTGTGTGTGTGTGTGTGTGTGTGTAAGGAACACCTTCCGTGTCTCTCTCTCTAGATCTGGATAGACTGGGATTTGAACTTCTGGTCTGTCTCTTATTAATTGTATCAAGGCAGGTTAATTCATTTTGCTGCCCTTCAGTATCTCTATCTCTATCATAGGGTTGGTGTGAAAATTAAGATATTATAGAGAGTGTTCATACAGAGCATTTAACGTAGTGGTCAGTACATACAAAGTGATTGATAAATGGCAGCTTTTATCATTGGTAATAATAATTTCTTACAATTTTATTTTTATTAATATTTTATTGTTTTCATGGCTTTAACTCTCACAGCATTTCTAACAATGAGCTAATGGATTTCCAGCATCCTTCAGACTTGAGACCTTGAGAAATAGTTCACAAATGTGCTTGCTGCTATGTAACCTGAAGAATAAATTCAAATATTCCAGCTGTAAAATTTTCACCTCAGTTCTGCAATTATTCATGGAGTTTTAACTTGGGTTCAGATCCTGGGCTGGGTAGAATTACAAAGATGCTTGTGCCAGGATCCCACACTCAAGGTTCTTTCTAAAATGTGTACAGTGACTGTTACATAACAACCCCCCCCCTCCCCCTCCCCAACCAAATTCCCTCCACACAAACTCCTGGAGAGCAAAATGCGCCTGGTTTGTAGCTGCACCTCCGACATGTAGCTTAGTGCCTAGCACGTGATAAGTGCTCAAAAAGATATTTCTGAATGAATAAAAGCAGTAGATGATGAGTGCCATCGATTCTAGATGTCTTCCTCCAAATCCTGTCTCTAGCTCCGTGGCCACCCATTCCAGTATCCTCACACAATTTTATGCCCAGCCCGGTCAAGCTTACTGCATTTCACGGCACACGATCACTCAGCTTCTCATGTGCTGCTCCTACTCTCCGAATGCCTTTCCTCCTTTGCCTGATGAGCTCCCGACCTTCCCTGATGATCTGGTCAAGCACCAGCTCCTCGTCAGAAACTTTCCCAATCTTTCAGAATTAATAGCGCTCTCCTCGACACTCTGGTATTTTAAACAAGGCTGCCCTTAACATTTACAGGGCCCAGGCAAAAGCACAGACGGAGGCCTACATACCACATGTCCAAATGTTTAAAAGTTATAAACCAAGCTGATCAATGGTTGAATAAAATATGTTCATTCTCCTCCCTTACCAAATATGCTACCATAATAATGATAAAATTTATGAAAAAACATCATTTTTATAAGACTGGAAATTGACAAAATATTGAAGATGACCAAATTGAATTTAATAATCATTATTAAACATTATTTAATTTAGGGACTGGAAATACTTGGATGAATAATAAAAAATATATACATAATTCGGACATTATTATATATTATTGTTTACATTTTTATCTAATTATTTCATAAAATAGATTTTTCTTAACTTTAGCAAAAATTATTATAATAAAGATTTTCATTTAATTTGTGTTATATCGGCAATTATAATCTAAATGATTAAACAGTAAAATGTAGTTGTAGTTGATGGATACAAAATAGACTATCTCTTGCGTGTATAAGAGTAAAATCAAAAACTTAAAATTATTTTTATGTTTTCAAGAAAGTTATTTTTCCTAAATATTTCAAATTGTCTACAAAATGAGAGGGGAAAATACACATGATAGTTAATGCATACAAAATTTTAAATAAAAATTTAGAAAATAAAACTGATTCATCTCCAAAAAATGTTCATACCAATGTACTGGTTAACCACGGAGGAGAAAATGCAACTGATTGCTCTACAGAGCTAATGTTCAAGGCCTGCCTCTGCGGGACTCTGAGTCTTTGTCTCTTAATTTTCACATATTTAAATTTAATTCTTTTGAAAAGTTAAATATTAATAAATATTTTTATAGGAGTAAAATTATCTGCAAATTTAGTGTTCAACAATCATGTAATTACCAACGTAAATAACCAGTATTACACAGTCATGGGCTGCATCACAACGTTTCTGTCAATGACGGGCTGCCTGTATATAACAGCGGGTTGTAAGATTGTAATGGAGCTGAAAAATTCCTCTCGCCTAGTGATGTCACAGCCGTCATAACATCATAGTGCAACACATTACTCACGTGTCTGTGGTGATGCTGGTGTAAACATACCTACTGTATAAGACATACGATTATGTACAGTGCATAATGCTTGATAATGGTAATAAATGAAATGTTGCTGGTTTATGTATTTACTATGGTATACTTTTTATCATTATTTGAGTGTGCTCTTTCTACTTATAAAAAAAACGTTTGCTGTAAAACATTGTACTCTGTCACACTGGCAGCAGTCTCATATATCTCGTGTTTACTGTGTCTCTTGACTGCATCACTTTTTCTTTTGCTTAATTTAATCTTGTCTTGTTTTATAAATGTAATGTAGCCTAAGTGTAGAGTGCTTACGAAGCCTACAGTAGTGCACAGTAATGTCCCAGGCCTTCACGTTCACTCACCTCTCACTCACTGACTCACCCAGAGCAACTTCCAGTCCTGCAAATTCTTCACGTTAAATGGCCTATACAAATGCACCATTTTTAATCTTTTATACCATATTTTTACTGTACCTTTTCTTTGTTTACATATATTTAGAAATACAAATACCATTGTGTTACAATTGTCTGCAGTGTTGCATACAGTATCATGCTGTACAGATTTGCAGCCTAGGAGCAATAGGCTATGCTATATAGCTTAGGTGTGCAGTAGGCTATACCGTCTAGGTTTGGGTAAGAGTTATAATGTTAGCACAACTACAGAATAGCTTAATGATTCATTTCTCAGAACTCATGGCCATTGTTAAGCGGCATGTGATTGTATTTCATTCATCAGTTAGATCTAAGTCTACGCACATAGATTTTAGAGTAATGCGAATTCCTTAAATGTTGAAAATTATTTTCAATTTCGAACTATCTGCAACAGTTTTGAATATCAAGCTAATTGGTAAGTATCTTCCAGGCCACAACTTGGAACATCAAGAGAAGCAAGAAAATTGACCCTCAGCTTTTGGGAAATGATGCTATTTCTGCAACAAGAAAGAATTGACAAGTTTACTTATTTATTTATTTATTTTTCTCTTAGCTAAGTACTTCCACTGCTCAAAGTCCTCTTTTCACTCAAAGCAGTGTTTTATTCTAGCATTGGCAATAGTACAAACTATGGTACAACACATTCTGGGTAGTCATATGCTTACAGTTTAAGGATATGGGGCAAAAGATACAGAGAAGTGTTTCCCTGGGGGTCTGAAGGATGTTAGTCTTCAGAGTGATGTTTAGAATTACCAGACATGTGCAGGCACTGAGTGCCAGATCCCAAGTAACGAAGTTCATGAGCTCTTTAATAAAATGTGTGTGTGCGTGTGTGACATACTGCCATTATTCTTTATATATTGTCACCTAAATGAAACCCTTGCTTCCTCTAGCATGAAACCTTGAAATCATCTTGGACTCTTTTCTTTTTCTCACATCCTATATCAAATCCATCTCCTAATCCTGTTGGCATTAACTTCAAAGATAATTCTTGAATCTAACCATATATCCAACTTCCTCCACCACCATTGTAGCCCAAGCCACTGTTATCTTTCATCTCTTGGTGCACTTTGCCTCCTAATTCATCTGTTTCCTCTCTCCCCCTCCCCTGATGCCTCTTAAAGGCTATAATAGTAGGTAGTCATCCTCTTAAAATATAAGTAACATCATGTCAATCCTTTGCTCAAATCACTTCAATACCTTCCTGTCACATTTAGAATAAAATCTATAGTCTTTGCTATCATCTACAAGGCTGTCCCTGATTTGCCTCCGGTCTTGCCTCTCTTTCTTCATCCTCTACCATTTCCTCTTTGCTTGCTGGAATCCAGACACATGGGCATTCTATTGTCTGTCAGATACTCTCACACATGCTCAGAGACCTTGCACTTGTCGTTCCCCAAACCTGGAACACTGTACACCAGAGAATCAAAGACTAGCTCCCCAACCTTATTTTCTGCTGACCCTTTCTTAAAAACAAACTTTGTCCTCCACTATCCTCTTACTTTGATATGTTTTTATTTAGAAGGCAGATCAATACCTGATATAATAATACAAATTTGTTTTTTAATGCTACATGTCCGTCATCCAGACTTTTCACTTTGGATTTGGTCTATGTGAATCAGAGCCTCGCTTAGCCTTATGGCTCTGGAGATGGACATTTTACCCAGGTTTGGCCATTTCTGGCCACAATGATTAGTTTGGAATTGGACAAGTGAAGCAAATAAGTATTGCCTAAGACTATTACTGAAACATTTGGGAAATAGAAGCTCTGATTTTGTCAAGTTGCTCAATTGGAGCTATTAGTGGCCGTTTCAACAGTCTATAGGAAAGACTGCTTGAAAATAAAGACAATACAAAGGAAAAGAGCACTAGGAGAAAAAAGGACAGATTTCTGAATATATAGTTTGAGCACTTAGATTTTCAATTCAATAATCCAATGAATTGATTTTTTCACTTAAGCCAATTTGATTTTTAGCAACCAAAAGATTCTGATGAATATTTTTATGTTGCATTACTTCTACATTTGCCTCAACATTTATACATGAGTGTATGAGTAAATCAGATTTTACTGAAAGTTTGGTGCATCTAAAGAGAATTATTGAATGGAGGGTTGTCATAATAATATGATATAATACATTAATATTATGTTAATATGACATAATTATAATATAATAAAACAATTATCTCAAATTACACACTAAATATGATATTTCTCATAGTCTAAAGGAAACTAATCCAAAAAGCTAAGCAAGTCGCAGAGTGTTTCCTTATGGGCATTCCACACCCAACCACATACCCCATCCTTAGGTATGTGCCTCTCTAAGAAAGTACCTCTTCTTTCTGAATTTCCATGGAAGAAGCTCCACTCATCTTTTGGGAAATCCTACCAGGGCTGGGAGTGAGGTGAGGGAGAGTGGCAGTGAGAGACCTCTCCAGCAGGGCAATGAGAGGTGGCCTCTGGCATTTTAAGTGCCGGAGAGTCGCCCAAGGTGGGCATGCTCACTCCGTATCCAGACTACTTCTTAGGTCTCCCTACCGGAGTGAGATGCAGACACCCTTCCAGCAAGTGCGTCCCCTTGTCCAGCAGTTAACTGTTGGATCACACCCATACAAGCACCAGTGATTCTAAAAAACAATGCCAGTCAAGCCTATAAAACAGATGTATTTTTCTAAATACCCCCTGGAGACTTGCAGAGTAGTATTAACTCTTTTCCTTGATCTAACCCCTAAGTTTTATCATAAAACACATTCTCTCAGATATGATGGAAATATGAGGTTTTAAATGTGCCATAATGTATAATTACTGATTCAATTTTCAGCCCAAGGATCATCCTCCTCCCCAATGACCTAGTCTGATGGCTGGGAGATAGGGAGTTATCTACAGAGAGGAGATAACTTTTAGTTACAATATCTTTCTCTTGGGTACGGGGCTCCTTGAAAAATCCTAAGTTTCTCAACCAGAACAGATAGTCAATAAATAGGTGTTGAATGAACAAATAAAGACTGCCATGTTTATGTTTATGGATTCATCACTCATGAGTTTGGTAATGGACTTGATTTATATACATTATTCTACAGAGGTGAATTTGGAGTCTTTATTTTTGGGCAAATTCTTGCTTTTCTAAAAGTTGCTGATTAAGATAAAAATATCTGAGAAGTTAAAATAAATTAGTCCTTAAGCATCCATTAAAATAGAATCGGTTCCCATATTGGCCAGAAGAGGGCAGGGTCCCTGTGGGAATGTGAGAGGATAGATGTACTTTGATAACTGCAGAAAGGTTTCAGAGCATATGGCACTGCCTAGGGAAGGCAGAAGTGACAAAGATAGTCTGATGGAGGACAGAGGAAGAAATAATCTCCAGAAGAGGATAGAATAGGAGATCTTTAAAAATTCTGTTTACTTTATCCAAATTCATCATTCATTTATTAATTTATTCCTTCATCAGAATTACTAAATGCCTATTATGTGTCAGGCACTGTGTCTGAGGCTAGCGATATAGAGATGAACACAATAGGAAGAGAGCACTGATAAATGCCAAAAACATGAATGAATTTCTATGCATTATGCTAAGAGAAGGAAGCCAAACTCAAAAGGCTACATACTGTATATAATTTTGTGACGTTCTGAAAAAAATTAAGTTATATACAGAGAAAATAGATCAGTGGTTGCCTAGGACTTGGGGTGATGAAAGGAGTTGACTACGAAGTGACGCTGGGCATGTTTGGGTAGTGGAACTGTTCTGTACCTTATCTTTGGTGATGGTTACATGTATGTAGGTGTTGTCAAAGCTCACAAAACTACACTAGAAAGGGTAAATTTTTACCCTATAGAAATTACATATTAATTTTTTAAAAAAGGAATGCGCACAAATTCTATGGGTCATTTTGTTCCAAAAAATGTCCCATCCAAGGTGTACATTTTTATATAGTATTAATTTTTCCACTGTTGTAAGATATAGTTAAGCGAATCTGTGTCCTACTTAAGCTAATAAAATAAAAATCCTTTACAAGAGATCACTCTAAGTAACATCTTTGTTGAAACACATCATAGGAAGAACAATGAACGAGTGAGTCAGGAAAACAGGGTTCCAATATCAGATAGTTACTAACTAGTTTTGCATTTTTAGATGACGTTATTAAGCTTTCTAGGGGTGAGCTTGCCCTTTTTGTAAAATGGGAATAAAGCTTGATCAAACCTACCTCATTGAATATTATGAATATCAAAAGCCAAATGAAATGTATATATTGAAGTGCTTGTCAAAATTAAAAGTTATCTTCCACCGTAAAGTATTACTACCTCTTTTCTAATCCTAATTACTATTTAATGATCACTGACTCTACTGGGCAGCAAGGTAAACACTGAATATGCAATAACTTATCACAACAATCACTTGTGGCTGGTACTTGTGTTAGAGCAACTTTAATTTACAGAGAAGGAAATTGAAGTTTACGGAGGTTACAAATGATGTGCCCAAGTCACCCAGCTAACATGAGGTAAAGGGGAGACAGAATTTAGTGCTCTCTGATCCCAGACCCATGGACCTATGCATCCCTCCATCTTGCTTCTCTCAGAGCTGTTTTCTATTGAGAGGCAAAATGTCCAAGTTGGACTATAATGTATACATACTGAGACTCATATTGCATATATACATGTAGATATTATATATACATAATACATATGAGAAAGCCAAATATCTACTAACCCATTGAAGTTTTTGATCAATATAGATGTAAAAAGACAAAGAGAGTAGAGTGAAGGAAATCAGCATTTTTATTACTTGGCTGATATAAATTTTACTTAGGGCAAATAGGTGTTTGTTTATTTATCCAATAATGCCCCCCAATTTTTTAACTTATGATAAAATACACTCAATAATGTTTTATATAAAAAAAGATGAGATCTTACTTTGATATTTTTTAACACAGTTTTAAGCTAAATATTTATTCATTTCAATACTCTTTTAAAGAAATATGTGAGGCTATACATTTATATCTAAAAGCCACTTTAGCTGTATCTCTGATATGTAGCACAGTTCTGATATAAGTTTTTTTTGGTTGTTCAGGCCCAATGATTTTGTAATTTCCATCAGTTCCTCTTTAATTCATGAATTGTTTGAAGGTGCATTTAATCAAAATGTGGTGTTCTTCCTTTCTATGTTGTTATTATTGATGTCTAACTTAGTGATAATGTGGTTAAAAATGTAATCGCTATGACATCAAATTTTTGAAAAATTTTGGGCTGCCCTTTGTGATTGGTATGTGGTCCATTTTGATAAGTATTTTTTGAGTGCTTGACTAGAATGTGTATCTTTGATTTGGGGATCATAGAATTTCGTATATCTGTAATGAGTATCTAGAATCCATGATGCGTAGCCTACAACAAAATTACAATTTTAAATTCATTCAGTGGGAATAAACTTCCTGTGTCCCCGGATATAAATTCTTGGAAAATGTGATTTTTTTTTTCTTTTTTTCTGTAAAGTAACAGAGAGTCCTATTCTCACTTTAGTCCCCAAATCACCATCTCTGGTCAGTGTCCTGCAGAAAATATCAATCAGTGCCTCAGTCTACATTCAGGTGACATTGTTCCTCCCTCCCTTCTAATGTCTATACTGGCTGTGGCTGGCCTTGGTGAATATATAGCTGGTTTCTGGATCCTAGTCTCTTCTCTTCCTTCCTCAGCTTCTTCTTAATCTACTAATCTTCCTTTGCCTCCTATCTTAGTGAATGGAACCAGCACATGCCTGCCTAGGTCAGAATCAGGAATTATCCTGGACTCCTCTTCCCACTTCCACTTCTGTTTTTAACAGACACCAAAACTCGTCAACTCTACTCCTCGAGTATCTCTCAAATCTCTAAGTGTCTACTACCACTGCCTCTGTTCAGTCCATCTTTATCTCTTGCTTGCATCATTGCAATTGCCTGTGAACTGATCCTCATTTCTGTTTTGCTCCCTACTACATTCTTTCTCCTATAGTCAGTGATTTTTCTAAAATATAAATCTCATGACATCATTCTCTGCTCAACTCATTCAGTGTTTCCCTGTAGATCATAGAATAAATTTCAAACATCTTAACTTTGTTTACATGGCCCTGCAGGATCTGACTCTGTTTTTAAAAATCTCTCCCCAGTGTCTTCTATGATCATTTCCTAAAAAAATCTACTCTAGCCATTCTTGCAGGCCCTAAAATATGTTATGCCCTTTCACCTTGAAATATAATGTATAGTACTTTATGTCTTTGAGATTGATGATTTTTCTTGAGTTTACATATTTTAACTCCAAAAGAGTGGAATGATAGAAAAAAGATCATACACACATATTTGTATATGCACTTATACATACATACATACATATATACATACATAATATATATTTGGGCTAAATATATGGAAAATGTATGCACATATAATGGAAATGATAATAATCGATAAATGCTTTTAAACATTGTACGCAGGTATCTGATTACAGAAGGCAGATTAGCTAATATATTAATTTCCTCTTCTTCCCTGGACCCCATCAGAATCATACTAAAGACATTTAAAACATGTAGAGCCAGGAGGACAAAAAAATGGGGTCAGAGTCAATAACAAATAGATTTCCACACATTTCCGGAATACAGATTTAGAAAATTTAGCAGAGCAGAAAAGAGCTGCCTCTTTGACCGCACACAAAGGGGATGGAGACAAAAGAAATCAGATTTGCCCTGAGGAATCCCAGAAAGATTTAGGATTATGGAATGCCAGGTAGAGTAGTGGGTGGTATTTAGGTTTAGAGCTGAAAACAAGGAGATTATATGGGTCAGTTGACTGCCATTCATTTCTTTGGACATAAAATGTCAGCAGCCTGGTTTCTGTCCTGAGCCTAAAGGTCAGAGGTGACTTCCCAGGAAACTTCAAGAGTCTCAGAAGAAAGACCTCCACATACCTGTTGTATGAAGAATTAAAAAGGTAAAATCAAGAAAGATCTCCCAGAGAGTAGGACAAAAGATACAGAAAAAGTATTTCAAACATCCAAGCAGCATAGAGGATTAAACCAGTAGAATCAACATCTGACTAACAGAGATCCAAAAAACTAGAGTAAAGAACATGAAGGTGAAAAAATTCTCAAAGAAACACTATCAGAAAATTTCCAAGATTAGAGTCTATTCAAATGATAAAACTTCTCAGTGAAGCACTGCCTGACTAACTCGTTTAAACTGTAGTCCTTCCAGCCAGCAATCTCTGTCCTCCCTCCCTACTTCATTTTCCTCCACTGAGTTTATAACCATTGAATTGATGACATACAATGTATTTTACTTGTTTAATGTCTCTCTTCTCCATTAGAATAAAAGGTCCCTGCAGGCAAGGAATTTTGTCAGTTTTGTTCACAGTGGCATCCTCAGGGACTAGGTAGCGCTTGGGACAAGAGATGTTCAATAATCACTTGCTGAGTGAATGAGCACATGAATGATGCAAAAGATCTATATTCTCATCCGCCATGGAAGGAAGTCAGTTGCTAATGCTTCAAACTGGTTCATCGATAAGAAGTTACATAAGCCTATACTTTAGAAATATGAGGCAACCACCTGAAGGAACGATTAAAAGCGTTAAAGGCACTTAGCTGCATCTGAGGAATAGAAGGGGACAGTAGGGGTGGGAGGAGGCAAGTTGCTGTTATTTTTCATTAGAAGTTTTTGCAACTATTCACTTTTTCAACATGTTTCTGTACTATTTTTTTGAAAAAAGAGTATATGTCTTAGAAAATATTTTGTATTTATTTACCGTAAATACGTCATATCCATGATAATAATAGCTAACATATATTGAGGACTTATATGTCTGGCATTGAGCTAAGATGTATATGGATAATTGAAGAACAGATTACTTATCATTAATGATTAAATGACAAGGATTAAAAACATCTGGATTTGACCTAAAATTAGAAAAAAGAATCTTCAATCCCAAAGTATAAATATTTAGTAACCTAAACGCAATCGAATAAATTCTACTTCTCAATTCTCATAACAAAGATATTAATTTGATGTGCTTTCTCGTGTTCTTAAAATGCAAGGAAAAAAGCATTATATAATAATTTCTCATAGAACCGCAAAAGCACTTGTCACAGGACTTGTTACGACAGGAACTGAAGAAAGCGAAGGGAAGCTGTGTGTGAGAGCTTTCGAAAACATCTGCCAGTGTCATCTGCTTGCTTTCCCGCCACCCTTCTTTCCATTTCACATTCCTCTTTCAGTCTGTTCATCTGAAGTGTAAGTGACCTTTGTTTCAGGAAATTATGAGATTTTCACAACATGAAATGGCTTCTGGTCATTTTGGGGCCCCAGCTCTAATCTGCTTCCTCTGCCTGTGCCCAGATTTTTGGCTATGATGTCATCTACCAATTGATCAGGGACACGCAGAGCCAGTCACCATTGCAGATTATTCTTCAAACTTTCCAGAGGTGATATTTAAACATAATAGTTGTTTAAAAATATTTGTTTTAGCACAGTTCTTTTGTTTAGGTGCTTCTGGTGTTTAGCATGTGCTATGGATCTGATTCTCCTTCCCTTTTTTGTTTTTCTTGGCTAAACTTCTTCCCATCTCTCAGGCTTCAGCTTAGATGTGTCTTCCCTGCCTTTCTCGACAATGACACCATCTAAACAAGGATCCTGCACCTCCTGCAGTTCCTGGAGCATCCCTCTGACATTTCGATGATACACCGTATTGTTGTTGCCGCTTGTTTTCAGTCTCCTGTGCTGGACCTCATGCTCAATGGGCACAGAGACTCAACTACTTGTCTTGTTAGCTCTAGTACATGGCACATAGCAAGTGCTCAATAAACATTTTTTGTATGAATGAATAAATGAATGAAAGCAACTGTCAATGTATACAGTTCCACTTAGTTTTCATACCGAGTATGAACGCATACTGAATATGTGTAAAAATTAACACAAAACAACTGCATAGCTGTGCTGACAATTACTGAGTCAAAGGCGAATGAGCTAAAAAAAATATTGGCCTAAATCCAGAAGTTAAGGGAAAAAGAGATAGAGAGAAGGCTGTACATATTTCCTGTGTTCCGTAGGAAACGAATATTTCCTAAGCTCTTTTCCTCCAGCAATTTCCTAAGTAAATTGAAAATGCACCATATAATTTTATAGCCCCATGAAAGAAGAAAATAAAATGCTTTCAGAATGGGTTGTGCCACATGCTATAACCTAGTCTCTTATTTATGGCTTGACAAATAGGTGAGGGAAAGTTGTTATATTTTCCTATTTCTTCAGAGCCTTTGAATAATAGTTAACAAAGATCACACTGAAAACTTAATTTGCCTTATCACTCATGAGATCAGGTTCTGGATTATGTGAAGGGAAATGTTTTCAATAGAGCCCCCTCCTCTGCCTGCCCTCCCACCCCCTCAGCTGGGGCATGAGATGCCCTAGAAGCATCACAGTTACTTCATGTTTTTTCTATTGCTCTTCATTGGACCAGAGCTAATGTGCCCTGAATGCCCTCACAAATGTTATGGAAAAGTTGAAAGAGAAGTTTAAAGGTGGTTTTAAAATTTTAATCTAAGGCTAGTTGAAAGATGATTGTTTAAGGAGGTGTGGTCCTTCTGTGATTATTGGAAAGTTGGAGAAGATTTCATTTTTTAGTTCAAGTTATGTGACAGGCTAAGAAATAGCAAATCATGGAGACAAAAATTCCTTGAAACTATCTCATAGACATACAAATGACTAGTAAGAAGGCGGAGAATTATTCTGCTTTGAAGGCTTATGTGCTTAACATGTGATGCTCGATTTTAAGTTTATGTAACTCTGAGGGAAAATAGGTAAATGAGGATGCTATTAATAATTGTGGGGGAATTTTCATTGACTTATACAAGATTAGACTCAACGTCTATTACATATGGCAGTTGTTTCTTTGGTAAGAGAAATACTTCTCTTAAACAGAATGTATCTTTGATTCCAATGGTGTTCCAGAGACATATTTAGTTAAAAGTTGAAACAGTTTTAGTCACCAATCTGTATCATGTTATCCATTATGACCAGAATAACAGCCACATATCTTTCATTTAAACATGTGTGATATGTGCTGTTTCCCGTACTTCTTTACTAGCTCTGTTGTGTACTAGTCCTGGCTAGAATTATAACTGCTATTATTATCATTTATGCTTAATTATGAATGACTATATTTTTATGTTATCTTAAATTTTAAAAAGGACAAATCTCCCATATATATTTAACTTAATGTCTCTCTCTTTCTCTCTCTAAAGATAGTTGTATCTCCAGTGACTGTGAAATAGACAAGCTCTCTCACAAAATTTCACTGCTGCCTATGGGGTTGCTATTTTTCTATTTGTTAGTTTTAAACTCCAATAGGCTCTATTAGTCCAGGAAGCTCCCTGTTTCTCTAACCTGGAGATATAATAGGAAGCTGTGCACATGTGAGATATAGAAGAGCTAGGCAGTTTTTCCCATCCAGTACTGCTTCCTTTACAGGCTCTTATTCTGAATTCTCACCACTTGGAACTGAATTCCTTTGCGTTTAGGCTTTGTGGACATCTTAATATCATAGAATCCTAGAATTTTAAAACTGGAAGGAACATTAAACATCCAATTCAATCACCATCCTCAGTCTGTAGATAAGGAAAGTGAAACTCAGAGCTTTGTCCAAGGTCTCACACTCTGAAAGTCGTAGGCCCGAAACTAGAATAAAGGCCTCCTGAAGGTCAGTTCTGCCGTCTTTCACTGTGTTCATTCGGTTATTCATTCTTTAATTTATGACATAGTCAGGATTCTTCTGGGTGAAAGTGAGACAAACCCAACTCTGATATACTTCAAGAAAAGAAGAAACTTATTATCTTTCAGTCATAATACAAATAGTGGCTCAAATAATGTCTTCATCTTTTACCCTGTGTCCAGTCTTGTCTCTGTTTTCCTCTGTGTCGGCCTCATTCTCAGGCACGCTCATCCCGTGCTGTGGCAACATGCCTTCCTCCTCACCACCCTTCCCTCAGAAGTTACAGGAATGCGCCCTACTAGTTTTAATTCTACCAGAATGAGAAAGGCTCACTTTCCTAGTTAGTCCCATAAAAGGGCTGACATTTAATCTTATGGTTTGCCTTGGGTTACGTGCCTGTGCTTGAACCAATCAGAGGATCAGGATATATCAACTGACATGGCCTAAGTCACATACCCTCTCTTGCCACCATGCAGTGATGGCAGCCAAAAATGAATCTTGTGGATTGAGAGTGAAAGAGAGAAATTTCTTCCAAAAAAAAAAAATTAAAATTAAAAAAATTCGAATGGAGCGCTGTTATCAGAGGAAGGTAAAATAGAAGCCGAGTCGTTTAAAACAACCATTGTCTGCTTCCAGTGCGTACTATATCTGGGACACCATGCTAGCTGTTTGTCTGTGTAGCATCTGTTGTTAATTCATCTATTTATCAGGTGTTTTTTCAAAATAAACATGGTAGCAGAAAGTTGAACCTACAGAAATAGGGGAGAGGAGAGATGACGTTGCTTGTGCTGAGGGAGTGACAGGAGGCAACAGGGAGTGGTTTGAAGTACAGAGCCCTGCATGACGGAGGGAAAGTGAGCCTAAATGAAGGTACGTGGGCTGTCAGAGGACGGGAGAGATCTGGAAAAAGGCCAGGTGAGAGTCTGCCAGAAAGAATCTATCAGCTCAGCCAGTGGAGACAGGTCATAGTTCCTTCATTTATTCAAGCACTTTTGAAAGAGCTACTGTGGCCAGCTACTGTGCCAGGTGCTGGGGTTACAAAATGGGCAAGACAGATCTCCCTCCATGATTGGGGGGAGGGGAGAAGGGCAGTGGTCGCATTATACGTAGATTAGTGACAATTGTGGTAATTGCTACCAGGGAGAATTCCGGAATGTTACAAGAGAATGTACACTAAAGGACCTGACTGTGTGGAGGGGAGGATGTGGTAATGAGAAAGTCAGAGAAGGTACCTCGGAGAGTGCAACATTTAAACTGAGACTTGAAGAACGAGGAGGAGGTTTGCTAGAGTGGAAGAGGGGACAGGAAAGGGGAAAGAATTCCAGGTGGAGGGTACTAGAGCCCGGGAGAAAGTGGTCAAGGCTAAAGAAAAGAGAATGGTGCCTTCTGAGTCCTTCCAGGAAGGCCAGCGGGGTAGGAGGGCACAGAATGGGAAAGGATGGTGAGAGCCATGCTGGAGAAGGAAGCGGGAACCAGACCTTGCCATGTGATTCGAGCCATAGGAGAGCCTTGGATTTGTCACAAGATCTGTGTTTTTAGAAAGATCACTCTTGCTATGGGTAGAGATAGAATTAAAGTGAGGGTGAGATCACACAGACAGAGCATACAAGAGGTGACAGTGCCCTGCATTCTTGTAGTGGCAACAGATGTGGAGAGAAAGCGATCGCATTCAAAAAGTATTTGAATTTCTTAGTTTTGTAAAAATGGCTTCTGCTATAGTTGGACAGGCAGTACAATAGACCTGTGGATTTGTGGACATTTCACATTTTCATTAACTGGTTGAATTGTAGGTTTTATTTTCCATGACAGTATTAAATCGGCTGGGGATTAGGCTGAACATAATTGTTTTATGGCTAAGGGTATCCCATTGTAATAAATAATGACCATATATCAGCCTGCTGAGTGCTTGATTTAAGAGTGCAAGGCCACAGGGAATGTTGCTGGGCCTACAGATTTGGTGACTAAAGATAAAGAAATGAGACTTTAAACTCTGGTGGCCCTGAAGAATGTTCTTCGTCTTTCCACCAGCTTGCTTGCTGCAGTTTCAATAATCCCTTAAATCTGTTACAGCTCATATTCTCCTGAAATACATTCTTGGATTGATCAGTAAGATGAACAGCCAGGTCAGACACTCTTGCAACACTATGGAAGAATTCCAGTTGATGGGGGATGAAGACTCGGACACTGAGTATGCCATTCTTACTGTGGGCCCTGGAAAACCAGCTCTGCAAAATCAAATTTGAGCCTGGGAGGCTAGAATTAAATATGTTAGGGATGTACACCTAAGAGGTTTATACTGAACAGCAATTGCGTACGGTGTTCTGTGGATGTACATTAGTCTAGAGGTAAGAGTGAACTAGAGTTGGGGGACCTGAGATTCCATTATGGCTCCACCGTTTACTAGCTCTGCCCCCACAAGCCATTCACTTACGCCTCAGTTAACCTAACAATACTTGCTATATCATCCACCATGATGCTGAAGATAGAAAGAAATGAAATTTGCGAAAGTGATTTGTAAGCAAAAATTGAGGCTGCAAAAAGAATTGTCAGTATTTGCGCCAGTCAAGATAGAGAAATTGTGCCACGGTAAGACACAGTAACATCTCAGTGCCCTCAAACGACGTTTCTTTTCTGCCCCTGCAAAGTCCACTGCCAGATCGGCAACCCTGCGGGGATTTGCCTTCTGTGACTTTGTGGAGCCTCGCTCACTGATTTCGCCTCACTCTCTGGTTATTCAGTGAGCCCTGCTGACTGCACCGTTGTAACGCGCAGCTGTTGTTTTTCCCCTCTCCCGTGTCCATTTTCCCTTCTGTAAGTGAACTTGGAGTTTTCACTGGGATATCACCCATTTCATGTTTCACACAGGTGCCGGGGGTACAAAGTGGGCAAGACAGATCTTCCTCCATGATTGGGGGGAGGGGAGAAGGGCAGTGTATGTGAAAGTGATTTGTAAGCAAAAATTGTGGCTGCAAGAATAATCGTCAGTATTTGCGCCAGTCAAGATAGAGAAATTGTGCCGCGGTAAGACACAGTATCATCTCACATACACTTAGAGAAGTCTCCAATCCTTGACTAGCTCTGGGGATGGATAAGTGACCCATATTTGTCCAGTGTTTTCTTTCCCCTGGCCAGAATCACTGGTAGAATGAGTGGGCTGTGATCCAGATTGGCCCAACAATGTTCAATCCTAAGATTTTGTTGGAAATATTGAAAAAAAAGTTACCTTCTACAAAGGTTGTGAGGGCAAGAGGATGTGTGTCTGGGACTTTCAGCAGTTACCTTGTCACCACTAGAGGGGAACATAACTGACTGTGAACCCAAGAAAGAGAAAGCAGAACTGAGGACAATACAAAATTAGACTCCTGGCCACATTCTTTGGATCCCCCCAAATCATGCCTGAAGATCTAGTTTCCTGGACTTCTGGGCTATATCAGCTAATAAATGTTTCTTCTCTCTCTCTCTCTTTCTTTTTTGGAGTAAGTCATTTTGAACTGAGTATATGTCTCTTGTGCTTAAAGGAGCCCTGGCTAACACAGCCATTGATCTCCAACAAAAGTGTTCTCAGCCTGGTCAAGGACATAGCAGTGCAGGTGAAGACGGGCATGTAGCCCCCTCATCCCATCCCAGTTCTCATCAGTCATCAGGGAAAATCAAAGACACGAGACATCTGTCTTTTCGTTTACTCGACTCTCCTTTTCTCGTCTAGTATTATACTAAGCAGTCCATTATTCTATGTCCAAGGAGACTAGTATCCTGAGGTTACCAAAGGGAAACCTAAGGGGATATAGGATTCAGTGGAAGAGGACTGGGCAGAGAAAACAACTAGGAAAACTAGAGAACGCTAATGAGATGAGTTGCAAAACAGGCACTGAAATGCGTTTAGTTTAGCTCTGTTAAGCAGCCGTTCTATAGGTGGAGGCTGAAATCTGAAGGAATAACAGGAGTTAGGTGCTGAGCCAAGAGGAGGAAGACAACCAAGCTCCATGCTCCAACACTATGATACTTTCAACCAAGGCCAAAGTCTGGAGCAACCAGGACTGAGAGCTGAATGGCAGAAAGTGAGCATCCCCACAAGCAAATAAAGCTGTGGGCATCAGGGACTCCTATACCGTGACTGTAATGGAGGTCTTTTGCATTTGGCTGATTTTTCAAGGGTAACTAACTCCTTTTAGTAACCAAATCCACTGAGGTCAAACATTGCAAACCACAATGGGAAAAAGGAGTCTATACATATATTAATGATTTTCATGCATGGAATGTAGAACCAAAATGGGGTTTGAAACCCTCATACCTTTGACCAAGATCTGTAGATATCCCTGTGTGGCTAAGATCAAATGATAGAAACTAGAGAAAAAAAAGTTAGTTTTTAAGCCCACCCTGCAGCCAGAGGAAGGATAACAGAAATAATCGTTTATATGTAAATTAAAGCGCCTTCTACATGCCAAGTGCTTGTAAGCATTTCACATGTACTGACATGTTTAATCCACACAACACTTTTTGGTAGATGTTATTATTTCCGTTTCAAAGTGAAAGAAATGATCTTAGAATGGTTATGTGACTTGCCTAAGGTCCCCCAGCTAGTTAGTGGCAGAGCCAGGATTCAAACCCAGACAGTCTAGTTTCAGAGTCCACACCTTTTGCATCATGTGACACAATGAGATGTCTTGTCCAGTGTTCCTAGATACTGAAGAGTGATTGCTCAAGGATAACCTTCCTTAACTCTACATATCACACTTGTTCAGTACAAAGCCAATGTAAGTCAGTAAAACTCGATAAGAAATGCATTCATTCTGTCTTCTTTTCTGTTCTGGAGATTCTTGTTGTTTCACTTCTTTGAAGTTTTATTTGCTAATCTATATAGTCTGAGTTTACATCATGCCCCACTGTCTGGCTGTTGCTCTTTAGCTGTTTTTATTACTGCCCCTACTCCTTAACCACTTAGCATTCCTGAATTCACCAGAATTGAGTACTCCTAGTCCTGTTGGAAAACAGCCCCCATCCTCAAATATAAAATGCTACACCGGCAGAGACTCATTGTCCATGCAGCTCCAGGATCCCTCTGTGATGGCGACACTAAAGCTTTTTTTGAGAGAGGGCCTGCAATTTGTCCCTGGTATTGGCAGAGAGTTCGAGACGCCTCCAACTACTTTCATGGTAACTCAATAGGTTCTATTTACACAGCTCTCTCATGGGTCCAGCTCCCTCACGAGAAGTTTTGGCTCTTTGTGGGCAGGGATGAAGTCTCAGTAACCTTTATTGCCCCAAACAATAACCAGTGCATACTAGAGGCTCTACTGTTATTTAAACTTAGGTTTAAACTTAATAGATGTCTTCACAATATAACTTTCATAAAGTGTACTACTTATTGAATGAAAGCAAGTTTTTCTTAAAAAAAAAAAAAAGACAAAACGAATTCAGAGATCGTTTAGAGTATCAACTCCAAAATATGGTAAAAATTTTATCCTATTCATCGACTTATCCCATCCCGGACATAGTATATCCCTTTTTATTCTTTTTTTCTCAAGCTAAATATTCTCTCTTGGTTTGTTTATTTTCAGGAAGCAATTTCTTCTTATGGGCTTTTCTACATTAATAAAAACGAAGAGACTAAATATGGGTTATATTAAAACACATTTGGCCTGTCTCCCTCTTAGTAGGCTGAACTAATGATCTACCCCAGCAGGCAATGGCTTTGCCGCCTCTGAATTCTTGAAACCTGTTGCCTAAACAATTTACTTGGTTCCTTTCACATGCTGCCTGTATTTCTGCTCTTGCATAATTTTCTCTAAGGAGATAATCTTTTGAAGGGCCTCTTGGTCTGGGGCTTAGCACAAAGTAGGCACTCACAAAATATTTGCTGTGAAAATAAATGAAGGAGTGAAGTAATAAACTGGACAATAAATTTCTTGACAAAAGATGTTTTAATAGGCAAGTCCTTTCTAAGAAGCTAAATTTAGAAGTGTTTTAGTGACAATGGTGGCAGCACGAACCAGAAGATTTTAGCTTTTAAATCCTGGATTTATTAATAATCAGCAATTGAGGTGTAAAGATAATCTTGAACTTGGTGTAGTAATTCTGACTCTTATGGTGTTTATAAAAGACTCATATTTCGTAGAAACTTTGTGCCTTTCATTCCTTATTCTTTTTACCAAACTTTTGGATTGCTCTGCAAATGTTACTTGAAAGTTAACTGTTATCAGTTATAAACTTTGTCGATGTCAGCGGTAAGTAGAAATTCTCTCGTTTTGAACTACAAACTATTCTTCCTTTACATTCCTTCTCAGATAGTCTTTGTAGAATTAAATGTCGGACCACAAAAGGTGAATTTAGGGCAGTTGTTTTAAGAAGCGTGACACTTTGAAACTTTATGCCAGTGTGTGTGGAGGCCTGGGCACACAATATGCAGGGGGTGCAACAAAATGACTTTTGAATATCTCTCTCCTTGACCTGTTTTGACCAAACTTTATTTAACGGAGTTATGACAAAGAGTAGGAATCAAAACACATGGGGATCACAGAGGCTGTTATGTTTATTGTGCAGAACAGACAGTGATAATCCACTAGAGAAATATTTTCCACAAGCAAGCGATTCAAAGTACAATCATAGACAGCAACTCTACATGAAGAACAAAGAATAAAGTCAGAAGACACTCAAAGGAACAGGGAGAAAGGCAACTGCAGTTAAACGTCTTGATACTTTTCTCCTGCAAACATGCAGAAATGGTAGAAAAGTTAAATGTCCAGTCTTACTTAGCCGTGACCAACAACAGCAAAGAACAGTCCTATAAAATTTATCTCCCACAAAAATAAACTATATATATAAAAATTTTATGATGTTCTTACTGTTCCATTGGCCACGTGCTTTTTTTTTTTTTCAGTATGAAAAATGAGGTATACTGGGGCTTAAGAGGTAGTAGTGTGTTTTGATTGTACAACGTAGAGGAAATAAAAGAGAAACTTCATCAGAGATGGAAATGGCTCGGTGCTCCGAGTCTGGCCAACACGAGCAACTGTGTCAGTTGTACAGGCTGGCCAATGAGGTTTCAAAAAGGCCCAACCAAAGGTATGAAATGGGACTTTTACTTTTATGAGCCACTGTTTATTTGCTTATTTCATGCACAGTTAAAACGAATGTTGAGTTTTAATTCTCTCCATAGCTCCTTTGGTGATTCACAACAGTGAGCGATCTGCCAGTCTCAGAGAGGTATGCGGCCTTTGAAGCTACCTCCCTGAAGTGGCTGGAAGAGAGATGGTTTTGAGTTTCATTTGGCTTCAGAATTAAAAGCCACACTGACACAAGCCCTTATGAGAAACTACCTCCTGGCCCAGTTGATAATACCATGTTAAAAAGTCAGCACACTCACTAGGAGAGAAAGGAATAAAAACTCTACATAAGAAGCGCTTAAAATAAATCTGGTTGAGACATATTACAAAAATCACATTTGTGTAAAATACATGAAAATCTTTGTCAAGCATTTTCTCATATTCAACTAATCTTAAAAACATATATTTCTGATTGCATCATGCAAAAGCTGAGCTTGTTGCATCTCACCTACAAAGCTTCAAGTTTCTTTGAAGGTTGGCTTTATTTTATTCATTTATTTATTTGCAAAAAGTATGTAAAAATGTGTTCCTTTCTTGCAAACGTCTTTTACAAAAATAGCTTTGACTAGGGGTAGCTGCGGTTTGAACTATTTCAAACATTGACAAAAATGAATGCTGCAAGTAACAAGTTCATTCCTTTTGAAGTCTGGAGGTAGGTCTTTGCAAGTCAATTAGTCCATTTCCTTAAACGATTCATTTGAGGTACAAACTTGGAGGGTAACATTTAAACATTACAATCAAATTTTGTGTGATGTGTAGTGCGATTGAGGAAAATGATCCTTAAGAACCTAGGAGCGACTTGGTTAAAAAAAAAAAATATTCAAGTTAATGTAGAAATCTAGCAGAGAAGCTGAAACAAGTATTTGTAAAATTTTAATTAAAAAAAAAAAAACATAGAAAAATACATAGCCATGCTGAAACACACAGTGAGGAGACTGCTTCTTTAACTGGAATTAAGTGTACAAAAAGAACTGCAGATGATTAGCATCACCTACCCATTAGGTTTCTTCTTGCATTGCTTGTGTATAGCAGCATGTAATAAGTACTAGACTGTAAGTTAATTGTAACATTCAGAGGTAGTATTGAGTAGTGGGAATATATTGCATCTCTGGCTAAAAGTGCAGTTTGAATGAAGAGATGGTAAACTGAAGTCTAAGTAAAACACCTCGGTCAACCATCCTATGTCAAAATGTATTACCTGAAGTAACACATAAACTTAATTTGAGGTAAGTGGTATTTAGGTCTTTCACGGAAACTGATATATAGTGAAGGCGGGAGGAAGAGAGGGAGGGAGAGAGAGAAAAGAGAGACTGCTTTTTTTTTTTTTAAAAAAAATCGTAGCATAACTATAGCAAAAGAAATTTAGATTTCGCTCCTCCTATCTCATAATTCAGGTGAGTTCATCATGCATTATTCTTGTACCTTTTCATTAAATTTTACTTGTCTAGGTTCCTTAAATGCTCTGAGGCTGACAAGTGTGATTTATTGCTAAATGGCAATTTGGCTCTGTAGGAAGTAGATTCTACCTAGATGAGTGTTTTCCTGAAAACGAGTGGACGAGTAAATTTATTACTCCTACTGATATGTGTGGTATCCATAAATACAGGAGTTGGCAATACTTGTTTGCTTACTTCCCTTTTTGAAAAATGAATATAACCTTTTCTGGTCTGTTAGCTGAATGAAAGGATACATCAGCATTTCGTCTCGTTTAGAAATAAAAGTTAAAAAATCATCAAGTAAGTGTCTACGAGATTATACGAAAAAGAGAGAAGTAGTATCTAGTCCTATCTTTGGTGTTCTAAACAGAAGCTTCACTACGTGGAGCAGGCGGGTGGTGCTGGAGGCGTACACAGTGTCATACACTGCGCCTTTCCAAAGTGAATGCCCAAGGTCACAAGTGTGACACGTTTCTTGTTTGTGTGCAGTGCAGTGATTGACTAAACCTGATTCAGAGTTTTCCTCACCCACCTACTCTTGCTTATCAGATCAACAGACTATTAGTAGGTTAAGAAAAAAAGAAACAGTAATTAAAAGTTGCATTGTTAAACTGTGTCCCCTGTGTTTACAGCAGTTTTTCACTAAACCTGGGACTGTGAAGGGATTACAAAGAAGGTGATTAATATAGTCCTTTTTAAGGTTATGTGATGTCTCCCCACCCCACCCTGCCCCCACCCACCGCCCCGCCCACCCCAGACGAAAGTGGAAAGACCATGGCAATAGAGAGTAAGTAAGTGGTCACTGCAGTGTCTTCTCCCTTCCAAAGATCCAACTGCTGCTGAGGTAGAAATCAAATGTTGGCGCCCCCTAATCCTCTTCCGCAGACTCTTGTGAGGATGTCTCTTCAGTCTCCTCCTGGAACATACAAAGGGCACAACCATCATACTTGTGTGCTGTTCTCACAAACAGTTCAGAGGTGACCTGTTTCCACAGCACGTTATGCTTGCTTCAAAAGAGGATGCGGATGATTGGCAAGCCGCTGATTCCCAGGGCTTCTTAAACTGTAATTGAGGAATCAAGGTGTTGTTTTTTCCCAGAGCAGTCATTAGCCACTGTTGACTTAAAGCTTGACATCATGGTGGCTGGTCAGCAAATTCAATTGTTTGCAGTCCAGAGAATGTCGGGCCAATGTAAGCTTACTCACCAATTAGAGTAAAAAAGAAATGGGTAAATTTTTTCTGACAGCATGCCAGTCATCCGTTTTAAAAACCGGAGTGCAAGTAAGAAAAACAAAGTTAAGGGAGATCCTTTCTTAAGTCATAAATAAATGCGTCCTCCAGGTGTTGGCAATGATAGCTGATATTTTTTGGTACTTGCTAGATTCTTTTAGGGACTATATGTTCTTATTCCCACTTTACAGATGAGAACATCAAGGCACAGCAAGCAATATACCCCAAGTTATAAGGCGAGCAGGGCCAGGATTTGGGCTGAGCCAGGACACGTGTGTGACCACGATGCCACTGCCACCATGCAGAGGCAGCATGAGGTCGGAAGCGGGCCTGAGAAAGGGCTGCAAGAGCTAGAGCTCATCTCTAACTTCTCCAAATTGATTTCCTCCTTCTCATATTTATTAAAGCACATTTTAAGACAATGACCAAGATTTGGCATAACCGCTCAATCCACATTGACCAGACATTTAAGGCAGGCCAAGCGGAGAAAATCTAATATATATGTTTTTGCAGGGCCTCCTCCTCATATAAATCTAATTCCTCCTTCTCTTTTCCTTTTTTCTGATTTCTTGTGGTTCTGGAATTTGTTGGAGTTTCTGTAAGCTGGCTTGAGCCACACGGCTCTCTTTCCCTTTGCTTATTTTACAAATGTGCAGTACCTTTCAGGACATGGGTGGTAAAGCGGAGACAATAAACATTTCTGATAAAAGCGTCGTTAGTGAGAGGATGATTTTTATCAAATGCTGCACACTGTCTCATAAGACGGCATGTGAAAAAGATCTGGGAAAAGAGGTAAACATTTACTCCGGCAGCCAACTGAGCCCCTTTAAGAATGGTCAGCTTAAAACAGCTTATAACAGTCTTCATTCTTTAATAGATTTGATTTTCCACATGGCTTCATTTTGTCTGGGTGGCTAACTGACACAATTTATACCTCTCTTCCTTTCCCAGGTCACTACAGTACACCATTCAGTAACGCATGCCTTAAAGCTTGTCTGCATTATATGACCAAACTTCCATTCATTAGTGTTTGAAACACTTCAGCTGTGAAGGAGCTCCTAAATGCTACCATGTGTGACGCTTTTGCGTAAAAGCAGCAAATGGGAGGGAAAAAAAGCCCACATGAACAGGCACTTACACCCTAATGTGAATGCGCTCGCGTGCGCACACACGTGTGCACGCACACAGACACACACACCCTCACACTCACGCACTCTACCCTGAGCCCTAATCACAGGCCACTGCTTACTGCAAACTCTTTACAAAAGGTTTCAAACATTCACTTTCCTCAAAGTCTGAGAGAGCTGTAAATTTTGGGAATAAACACACATACAAATGAATGGATTACAGCTTAAAAAATATAACCACGGCAGCATCAAGTCATGAGATTTCACACCGGTTTTGTTTAGTCTGCTTTGGGTTATGTGGGAAATGTGGAACGTATGAAACTACCTCCCCTCTACTCCCAGCCCCCAAACTTCACATATTTAAGCAGTAGGTTTATACCTCTTGATAGGCAACAGGCCACGACCTTGAGGTTCTCTATGGAGTCCAGGACACAAAGGAGGATGTAGCATGATCAAAGCCATGGATAGACGAAAGAGAGACAAGCCAAGGTTCAGCTGTCCTATGACCTCGTCTTTTCACTTAATATTTACATTCCAGAAAGTCACTAAGCCATTCGGCAGATACACTCTTCAGTCTGCCCCCAAGTGACTCATTTCTCATTACGACATGAGGTGTGGACTTTGGTTACTACTCTGAAACAGGCCACAGCATAAAATCTAGCAGGTATAGTTTATTCCTTCTTCTAATGGTTAATAAATGAATAAAACTCAGTGAAGCTGGAAACCCTTCTAGATCTAGCTGTAATTATTCTACTTCTAACTGCCCAATTTTTCTATACTATCTAGAAACCAAAGTACTTCCAAATCCAGAAGGAAATAAAATTTTCAAGGCCATGACCTTACAGAGACCTGTAGTAGGTGGAATGTGATCAGTTTTTCAAAACATTCCCAGAAACTATGCTTGATTTGATATGTAAGTGGTTTATTCGAACCCGTTAGATACAACTCAGCTGAAAATGATGGTCCCTCATATTGTTTCCTTTACTCAACAGTTCTTAACACAACACGAATAGTTGTTTTATTAAAGTATTTTTCCATTGACTTTGAAATTCTTCTACTAGTTGCTGTCAGTTAGTAGTAGGTACATAACTAGGATGTCAAGGTAAGGGCGGGAGCTTCACTCTGTTAAACTTTTTTGGAGTTAACGTGGCTCTCATATGCACAGAAGGATGATTTCTTTCTCTAATGTCTAGTTGTGGAGAGCTCTCTCTTCTTTGCACAGCACTGACTGACCTCCCTCCGAAGGATAGCATGGCTGCCAAACGGATGACATTGGTGGGATGCGTGGCACTTCTCACCTCTGCAAACCTCTGTTCTCACCTTTCCAGGGACTTGGCCTTTTACTACATTTATGGCTGCTGTGACAGAAGTGTCGAGGTAATTAAGAGAAGAAAAATCCTCCCTGTCAGGAAGAGGATGAAGTTAGAAACCCACTCTTAGCTGCTCTAAGTATCTTGGGCCGGCCAGATCTCACAGAGAGCTCTTCTATGGTACAAAGAGTGGACAGAAACCGGTGCTGTAGGGAATAAGCAGCTGGCTCTGACATCCCCATGGAATCTTATTTCTGTAGTAGAGTGGTTGCTAGGGACCTCTAGATTCAATCCTCTTCAGTAACTTAGAGGACACTGTCACCGATTGTAGACAAGAGCTCACACCTTGAGATATTTATTTCAATTGCTTTGTGCTTGCTACATAAGGCCAAAAGAGCTTTGAGCTTGTGTGGCGCCCCAAGAGCAGCTTTGAGGCAACAAGGAGATGGAAATACTGTAGCCAGGAATCATACACTTTTCATTAGGGGCTAGTCGGCGAGGTGGGAAGGCCAAACAGCAGCCGTCTGGTCAAGAAGGCTTGCTCTTGGAACGGGGCTTCTGGAATGCAGGATAAAAGGACTTTTCCAAGTGGAAGTGCATGGTGACATTTTTATGAGCACCAGCCACTAAGGCTTCTAAACACTGAACAGCTCCCAGCCATTCATGCAGTTATTTTACAAAGACAACTGAGGCTGCACCATACCGGGGGCGAAACGTGTGAATTTTTTTGGCAGAAAACCGATGAGAGGGAAAGGAAAGTGGGCAGAGCTGGAGAACTATGTTTTTATTATGACTATTGGAAAATTGCACTCATTTTGCCTTAGTTTTCTTTTGTGAATGAAGGACTTTAATAAATGTAACTCTTTCATTACTTTGGTTAAGCTTGGAAAAACCCCACTGCGACCTAGAAATATGGTTTGCACATATCTCCCTTCTTGTAATCTGGTTCAATAGAATGTATGCGACATATACCTTTGGATATACTTCCACTAACTGATTCAAAAGGAGGAAGAAGACAGCTCAGTATCCAGCCCTACACGCTAATACTTGATGGAATTTTAACACGTCTTAAGAGTTTAATCATAGATCTTGGCATACGGACATGGGTAAGGGTGTGTGTGTGTGTGCTGGAGGTAAGTTCAGTATTAAACGCAAAAGCTGAAGCTCTGGGTTTAAATTTCAGATGCAGACTAAACAGCAGGTCTGCAGTGAAAAGGAGGCCAGTGAATTCTAAATAGAACCGAGAAATGGGAATATTCTCCCTGCAAACTGGAGGAGCCGTCACCACAGTGCCCCCTCTGTGTGTGTCCCGAGGAGGACAAAATCACAGAAGTCCATGCTGGCTTTATTAAATTCTCATTCCCTCCCCTCCTCCCCCACGATTGCAAAAAATTCTACAACTCTTCTATTATAAAATTTTGCCGGCTAAAAATACATTTGCAATTTAAGTTATCTTGCCAATAAATTTACAAATACCTAGTAATCTAGAAAGAGTAGTTACGACTTTATGACGTCCTCTTCTTGTCATCGTAATATGTTTAATTCTTTAAGGATTTGAAATGACACATTTAAGAGTGTTTCACATTCATGACTCTCTCGAGCCAGTCTTGTCAGATCAGAAATAATGGGCTTTCCTCCTCAGCAGCAATGACCAGAAACCATCTGCAGTTCCATCTGCAGCGAAGCGACCCCCACCCAAGACCGCAAAGCTGAGTTTTTCTATTTCTCTGTCAGATATTTTAACTGAAAATGGATTGGGACTATTTAACTTAATGGAAAGTGATTATTTCCTCCAACTAGGAAAACTTTATATCAGATTTTTGAAAAACACGTTAAATGGAACATATATAAACCATATAATCTGGCAAGTGCAAGAGATTCTGGTGGAAATGCTAGAAGGGATATATGTTTTTCAAAAGGAGACTTAAGAAGTTGGGATGTTTATGGCATTTGTACCGATCTCTCTCTCTCTCTCTCTTTTTTTTTTTTTAATTTCAGCTTTATGTATATAAAAATATAAAAGCGTCAGGACCACCTTGCATGTGTTACTATCGACTTAACAAAATCAGTTTCAAGGTCTCATTGGGGGGATGTTTAAAGTAAAGAAGGTTGATCCTAGATGTCACTGACCACAGGCGCTAACCCTGGCTTTAACGACTTGTCTATTTTGTGTCTTTTTCCCACTCCGTGACAGCTATAATGATAATACCCATCTAGCTGCCCAGGAGAGTGTGAGGAAAAGAAGTGACAACCAAATGAGAAAACTGTGAAAAAAGAGTAAAAATTCTGTAACATAGTACTGTGGAACTGTGATTATTAACTATAGTTATTAATTCTGTTTATTTCTTTACCTGTGATTCAATGATAAATCATTGGGAAAGAAAAACAAAACTATTATTAAACAATGCCTCCAAAAGAAAACAAAATAGGACATCTTAGGTTTCTTAAATGCTCTTCTGTTTGTCTCCTTTGTGCCCTTGATCAGGGTTCCATTACGGAAAATATGGCAAACAGAGGTAACATGCATCTTTAGAATACGACAAATTTCTTTCCTGGGATGTAGGGGTATTTAAAAAGATCTCCAGAAGGGAATCACATTTTTTTTTTAGATAGGGAAATCATTTTATGTCTAAACTAACCGCAAATTTCCGGATCCCATAAGTCATGATTTCTGAGGATCATGATCTTGATCAATTTTCCATGCCAGTTCTAATTCTTACTCAAGAGCCTCACGTTTAAAAAATGGCTAAAGATATAGCAAAAGGATTTTTGCATAAAGGGAGCACTCGGAAGAAGGAGATTTACTGCAACATTTCAAAAATTGTAGAGGAATGTTCTTACTTTTGTGCAAAGTAGTTTTAAAAATGGTTAGGTTGAAGGCTGCTTAATGGTTATATTCCAGATGTGTTTATTGATAAGTAGATAGGAGAAACCTTTTTCTCTTCGTTTTCTATGTGTATAAAACTTTGCATAACTTATATATATTGCCAAGGAACAGACATTTCTGGACTTTAATCATTCTTGCATCAATCATTTTTCATTATCACGATAGGACTTTTGAAGAAGATTATGAAAATATCAATAATAATAGTAAGTCAACAAATAATTATCCAATGAACATCTGCGTGTCTAGCAAACACTCTGAATATAAACAAAGTATCTTGGACACAGCAACCTGTTTGTATTCAGACATTAAAAATTTTCTTAGAAAGACTAGGTTTTAAAGCCAGGTACTATTATTCATGTTAATTTAGGTCAGCAAGTTTAGATAATAATAAGAAAGTTCACATATTTAATAAATAATTGTTTTTTTTATCCAGCTCACATCAGAACGCAGAGAAAAAGCAGGCAGACACTGCCATTTTATTTTTAGCCTAATCCACAGATTTCACCACACTGTTAAAAACAGTCATACTTTTAAAAAGCTCCTATAGCAAATTTGTCAAGTCCAGAAACACTAAATTTTTCCTTTTGGAGTTTTATATATTGCCCCAAATTGAGCGATGTTCTTTCACTTCTGTTTGTCATCTCTACAACACATTCCCTGCCAAGAAACAGCTGGATTCATCATGCCAATATTCCTCTATTACAACTGTTAGCTGAGCTAATTACTTCACATGTTTACAGTTAATAATCATCTTGATATGCTTCCTCTGTCATACCCTTGTGCTGTCATATCCTTGAGCTACTTTATTGTCTGTAAGGGTTAAACTTTGGTTTCTACTTTGCTCTCTCCTTTTCCCCTGACTTTTGTCAGAGGTCAGGGGTTAAATCAAAAAGTATTTCCTATGCAACAAAACGGTGCCACTCAGGGTGGACTTTGATATAATTCTTTATGTTTTACCAGTTGGCACCAAACATTTACTGGCCCACAAAATGTTTTACCAGCTTGAAAGAGCATAAGTAGGAAAATAAATAAATCAGTACTCTCTATGACCTAGGTAGTATAAATCACTATGCTCCCTGAGTGAGTAGAAGAGTGACTCTTTGCAAGTCTAATTTATTATGAACTATTTACTGCATTGGCCAAGGTGCCATGTAAAAGATGAGTGTTAAAATGAGAATGCTCTCCTCTCTTTCTCCTTCCTTCTTCCTCCTTTGTATATCTAGACTAAAAGCCCCCAGTAGAAATGCCTTTTTTTGAGAGCAAGATGCTGACTGCAATTCATCAACTTGCTTGTTCCAAAATGAAATCTCTCATTTTGCTCCAAACAATGTTTAGGTTGTCTGAAATATAAACATCCTTAAAACTGCCCTTGAAGTCTCTGTAAAAACATTCAACTTTTTTTTTTTTTTTTGAAGGGGTGGGGCGGGGAGGTGGAAGGTGGTGGGGCAGATCTCATGATAATCAAGGCTTGCTGAGATTTCTTCGTCTTGGTACACACCACCCACAGGAGATGTTACTTGCAGGTAAAAACTCTATTTTGAAGTAGATAGCTTTGTTTCTAGTCTTTTAGAAACTGAAAACATTCCAGTTCTCTCACTGGGAAATAGAAAAGGAGCAGGTTTATACCTGTCTTAATTGCAAGGGCAGTGTAGCTTGCCAGGGCTGTACAACAATGAGGAAATTGGGTTGAAAGGAAGAACTGTTGGGATTTTTAAAACCTGTTTTTACCCTTTGGGTAGGGCTCCAGTGAGGAAGAAAAAGTCTGAATTATATATAAGAACTCACTTATAATCTCAGTTTAAAGCTTTAAAAGGGGAAAATCAAGAAACAATAAGATATCTGATAAAACAGCAAAACCTCATTAGAAGTCTGAAATGGACTGAGATTTATTTTTATCAAGATAAAACCCTGAGAAACAAAGTTCCCTCTATCATAATAATAACCTGACAATTTTAAGGTGTTTCTTTTATTAAAATAACAATGACAACAAAATCTGCCACTATTTCCTACTAAAGTAAAGAATGTAATCCATATGGTTGAAAATTAAACTGCTTCAAACTGTCATAAAAAAAAAAAAAGAAAACCCTCAGAAATTAGCTAATTTTTATATAGTGCTTACTTTATCACTTTAAATGAAAATATAGTAGAGTTTCTAGTAACTTTTGTTTTCACTGGTTTTGGAATTTTAAAAAAAGTTAATGTGAATATTGCAGATTTTTCCTTTTAGATTTATAAGAGACTATAACTTTCCCATTAAGATTATGAGACATACTTGAGGTTTGCAGCTGATGGCACTGGGTGAATTTTCCAAACACAAACCCCTGTAGCAGGGTTCCCCTTAAATTTTTATTCTTCCCTAGACACATGTACTTATATACACAAACACAAATGACTATCTAAATTTTGAGATTAATCATAATCCTGAATTGTCTCCTCAGGTGAATTTTGTCACTTTGTATCCCAGTTCCAAGACGTGGCATTCTGGAAAGCCTGAGGTTTCAGAATTTGATGGATTCAGGAGACTTTGCAATAGAGCCACTGTAATTATAGATATATATGAAATATATACAGGGAAAATAATTTTGACTACTTTAATCCAAAGATTGTAGTAATTACTAAAAAATTTCCTCTTTCATTAAAAAACATTTTATTTTAAAAAACAAACAATAAAAATTCTTGAGGTAAAAAGGATAGTACTTTAATATAATTAGAATTCTAGAATTTTCTAGAACATACACCTCCAGAAATAAAAAACCTAGCATCCAAAAATATATCAAAACAAAATAATATTCCCTGGAATTTATGCAATTATGAATCTCTTAAAATGTTCTTGGGAGTAAGGGAAGAAGTGTCGTTATTATCTCATCTCATAGGTGGATAAATAGGGCACAGAGAGATTCATTCGCTCAGTGATAGGGCTAGAAAGCAAAACCTAGGTCTCCTTACACACCGCTGAGCCCTTTTCTTTAGATGCAAAATACTTAATTGTGCTGGAATCTTCACCACCTAAAAACAAGACCTAAACGTAACCCCTCAAAGTACGGTTGATGAAGAAAGAATATGAGCCTGAGTTAATCCAGACTGCCACATGGAAAAGCCATCTGGGAGGGTATTTTGAAAGAAACAGATGAAAAGGGAAGAGATTCTTTTGAATGTAGTATAAAATTTACATTATCCTCCATGAACTTCTATGTAGTCCCTGTGTTTATATAATTCATCACTGTGTCCTTAGACAGCATAGATTAGGAAGCCCAATGAGCTCATGTTCTTTTTTCTATTTCTGAGTCCGAATTCTCCTTTCAAAGGCAAATCTGGAGCAGGGTCTGTAAGATAGCCCAATTGATCAGTGAAGACAAACTCAATTCATCTGTGGCTTCTTAGATATTCCTGATTCCCTAGGAAAAGAATTTATGACTTCACTTACATCATTTCTTGTGTACTACTGCTCAATTTGCAGTCAGTTTCAGCCACATTGATAATATCCACGTATGATTTATTTGTTTTTGCCTCTCTGCTTTTGAACATGCCGTTCATAATGTCTTCCTTTCTTTTCCCTAATTTATGTCTCTATTTTCCCTTTTGCAACTAAATAATAATAACAACAAAATCAAAACTCTTCCAGGACTCATCCCCTTAATAATCCCCTGATGGCATCCCACTCATTCATCTGCATCCCCTATGTGTTTCATAAACATTGACATTCTGTGGTCATTTGCTTCAAATGTTTAAACCTCTTCTCATGACCGTTCACTGAGTATCTTCATCCCTGGCTGCACGTTAGAATCATTTGGGGAGTTCATAAAAGATACTGATGCTTGAGTGTCCTGACCAAATAATCAGAATCACTGAAAAGTGGGGCCATTGCTGTGTAGGTAAATGTTTAACGACTTGCTCTCCAGGGAAAAAAATTGTAGTACTTGTCAATTTCTATGGTATAAATACTCCCAACATAGGGGATTTCAAGCTACCTATTTGACATCGCTGAATGCAGAATATGGAAGAGATACTCAGAACTGGCTCACAAGGGCTGGCTGCAACACAAACTACTGGGTGGGTATATATGTGAATGTATTTATTATATACAGTGATATATATTATGTATAGTGATATATAAATATATATGGCATATACATGGTGATACATAATGACCATATAAATATAAATAGTGATACAAACACAAATACATACACACACCCATATAGAGTAGTTCCCACTTATTCATAGTTTTACTTTCTGTGGTTTCAGTTACCTGCAGTCAACCTTGGTCCTGAAATATTAAGTGGAAAATTTCAGAAATAAACAATTTCTAAGTTTCAAATTGGGTGTTGTTCTGAGTAGTGTGATGAAATCTTGTGCCATCCCATTCTGTCTCACCCAAGATGTGAACCATCCTTTTGTCTAGAATACCCATGCTATAGATGCTACCTGCCCATTAGTCACTTAGTAGCCATCTCAGTTATCAGACTGGTTGTCAGAGATTGAGAGAGACCACATAACTTTTATTACGATATAGTTATAATTGTTGTATTTCGTTATTAGTTATTGTTAATCTCTTACTGTGCCTAATTTATAAATTAAACTTTATCATAGTTATGCATGTATAGGAGAAAACATAGTTTATATATAGGGTTCAGTACTATCTACAGTTTCAGGCATCCCCTGGGAGTCATAGAGCATATACCCCTTGGATAAGGGGGAACTACTGTGTGTGTGTGTTGTGTGTGTGTAATTGTTAGGTGATTCTGATATGCAGCCAAGGATAAGCACGTCTGAACTAAATTACACATTTCTCAGATACAGTGACTGTGTTTTCATTTGCCTCATCTTCCCTACAATACCAAGAATCGAGACTGAATGGATGTTGTTAACAGACCATATAAGGCTGTTATTAATCTACCATTCACGGCCTATGATGCAACAGTGAACACTGCAGTATCCTTGGACTCAAATGCACAAAATTATAAATTCACTTTCTTTTGATTTTCTTACTGATGAAGGGTGAGATGCTAAATATATATATGGGACGTCCTACTTAAAATGTCAAGTTTTTGCTTCTACTTCATTTATTTAATAATGCTTACACTCGAATACTGGGTATCTATTTTTAGTGCCTCCTACCACTTTCAGCTTTCAAGTATGGGAGCAATCACAAGAATGATTTTTTTCATGGTAACTCTGCTTTCATTCTACTTAAAGCACATGTGTAATTATTTGAATACACTTTTCCTGTATGCTTACTCGTGGTTAGAAGCTTCAATTCTCTTAGAAGCAGCGTTTGGAAAAATAGTAAACATATAAGATTGTGTGGGTGGTCTTTCCCACACAAGGTAGCATTGTCCCAAGAGAACAAGGAGCAAGGTACATTTTTAGAGACCTCTAGGGAAAAGAGACCATGGATATTTTAAATTATATGAAGGAGATCCACAAAGAACTTGGTAACCCATGACACTGCTTAATAACTTACTTCAGCAGGTTCTGTATGATACGCCCAGATCTCCTGACCTTTTATTTAAACCCAGAAGGGGAGAGCAGCAGGACACTCTCACACTTTAATAACAGCTCACATACTTGGCAGTCATATTAATTTATCCTTCAGTTTTCTTTTCTTTTAAGATATACTTCCTTAGTAAATATAATTCTTATGTTTCCACATTTAGATTACAGTCAGGACAAGGAATTCCAGTCATGTGGGACAAGAAAAGTAAAGCTAGTTCCTAATATTGATGTGCCCAGAGACTTCGGAGACTGACTCAGCCGTTGAAGCAAGACCTGAGAGTTCATCAATCTGCAAAAACAGTATAACTTAATTTCCTCGTTTCCCAGCCTTCTCTGGGAGTGTTTTGGGATCATCAAATGTTGTGGAATAATTCAATACACAGATATGTTTCCAGTCATGAATCATGAAATGTTCTGCAGCTAATAAGTCCCATATCAAGTCAATAAAGTATAGTTAGGTGGAAAGGACAGAACTTTATGTTTAAAAACTGGTGAAACACATAATAACATTAAATGTATGTTTTATATACAAGGCATTGAAATAAACATTTTATTTAAATAATTTTTATATTTGCTTTGCGCATTTAAGCGAAGGCCTTGGCCTTTTAGGGTTTTTAATGATAATCTCAGGCTATGTACTTCTGACTTTTTTTTTTACGACAAATTGTCAAGACTCCTGCAATGTTGATGTAATCAAAACTAGAAAAATACTAATTAAGGTTTAATTTGGGGACATATTTTCGCATTACTTTTTATATGAATTGATAGGAAAAAAATCATAATGACCATTTCTTACCTGAGCAGGCTTCTTCTGAACGACTTGTTGTGGCTAAGGAGAGAAAAAAAATAACTGTTATAGTTTAAAAGGAAAGATACATAATAAAAAAATTAAGTGTACATGTTTTAAATCTAGACACCTGTCTGCAAATACAGATGAAAATTTCAAGGTTCAAATAGTTTATCTAAGGTTAGAGGGTATTTATTCATGATCTCTATATGTTAAGGAAATAAAATGCAGGTTATCTCAATTAAAACACTCCCAATTAAAGTCTGGCATGCATACCAGTTAAGTCAAAGTTAACTTGCTATTTGACTGAGGAGGGAAAGGGCCTAATTAATATTTTTTAAAGAGCTTCATTGAGATATAATTCACACACCATAAAATTCATTCATTGAAGTGTATAATTAAAAATTTTTTTAGTGTATTCAGAGGCTTGTACAATCATCATCACAATCTAATTTTAGAACATTTTCACCTCCTCTAAAAGAAACCTTGTACCCATTCGTGGCCACTCCCCATTCCTTTCTGTGTCCCTACTAGCCTCCCATTCCAGACTAACCACTAATCTACTTTCTGTCTCTATAAATTTGCCTTTTCTGGACACTTCATGTAAATGCACTTATATAGTATGTGGTCTTTTGTGGTCTGGAGTCTTTCACTTAGCACAATGTTTTCTCAGATCATCCATGTGTCAGCATGTATCAGTGGTTCATTCCTTTTTATTGCCAAATAATATTCCATTGTATGGATATACTGCATTTTGTTTATTCATCCATCAGTTGACGAGCATGCGGGTTGTTTCCACCTTTTGGCTATCATGAATAATGCTGCTATGAACAGAGAGAGAGAGAATGTTTTCGATTCTCTTAGATATGTAGTTAGGAGTAGAATTTCTGAGTCACACAGGTAACTATGTTAAACTTTTTAAGGAGCTTCCAGCCAGCTTTCCAAAGCAGCTGCGCCCTTTACATCCCACCAGCAATATATAAGGGTTCCAACTTCTCCATATACATGCCCAAACTGGTTATTGTCTACCTTTTAAATTATAGACATCCTACTGGGTGTAAAGTTGAACGTCACTGTGGTTCTGATTTGAATTTCCCTAATGTGCTTATTGACCATTTGTATATCTTCTTTAAAAAAATATCTATTCAAACTTTTTGCCCATTTTAAAATTTGTCTTTTCATTATTGAATTGTGAGAGTCCTTTATATGTTCTGGATACAAGTCCCTTATCAGAATGTGATTTGCAAATATTTTCTTTCAGTATGTGGGTGAATTTGTTCACTTTCTTGGTAGTATCATTTGCAGATACTATCTCTACCAATACTATTTATCTTTATCTCTATCTATTTAATTGTTGTTCATATCTATCTATTACTATATTTATTTAATTGTGTATGCAGGGCAAAACTCTCCACATGTGAGTGAAACATCTGAAGGAAATTTTCTACCCAGCTTAAATTAATTTCCCAAGAATTAGAGTATTAGAAAAATATTTAAGTTATTCTTTGTATTGTAAAAGGTGGATCTGAAGCCCAAGCTTTTTGATGGATTACTTCCAGTACTTAGTCTCATGTCTGGATATAATAAGTCTTACTTATTCTATTTACACATCATTGAGATTTGCGAATACAACTAAGCCACTTTGATGTGGACAGTGACATACTTTCATGGTTTAAATAAAAAATAAAAAAATAAAATTGCCAAAATTCTCCCAAATAACAGAAGTTAGAATAAATTCACTGTATCATGGAGGGGTAGAGGAGGTCCCATTCATTTTTCTTCATCTTCAGAATTTCTGTGATGGTGTGATGTTTTACTGCTGCTGTATTAAACATATAAAAATCATCAGAGCTTTTTTTTTAGATGAATAAAATAAAAATTTAGAAATGGCAAAATACTGCTGCTCACTGAAAAAAAGTTCTTCCCTCTGACTTTAAATCACAGTGGAGATGACATCAGTAAAGCCCAGGTTTTGAGATGACGTGTTCTCCAGGTGGAACTGAACCAAAGACAATTTAGGATCCAAAAGCGCTAAGAAGTGTTGTGTTCATTTCAAAAGAGTCATTTGTAAGAACAGGCCACTTTTCTTCCTTCTCTTTTTTCCTGCCGATTACACCTGTACACATGTTTACTCCCAAACCGTTTCAAATCTGCACACATTCTTGCAGGCTGACTGGTTCCTCCTGCTCAGAAGTCTCTCTCCTTTTTTGGCTGAGGATCCTGCATTCATGTGACTCCTGCACACTGCAGGGCTCAATGAAATCCTCTGAAAGGGCTGCCAGCTCACCCAATTTTCCATGAATTAGGTCCTGACACTTCAATGAGGGGAAAGACAATGTCTGAAACTCTGCCAGCCCTGGCTCCCTGCCTAGTCCGTGTCACAGAACTTCTACCAGCTGCCCTCCCTTCCACACAGCACTTCATACTTTTCAGACCACCAAACAAACAGACCCTTGAATACTTTCAATGCTGGTTGGGGTTATGGCTGCCAGGATGTTTTCCCAGCCTCTGGCACCCAATGGCTCCAGACTGTGCCGGGAAAGTTTTTTGTTGTTGTTATTTTGTTTTGTTTTTATTTTTATGAATGGCTCTGGTAGAAAATGCAGACGGAAGCATAATACTACTGCCATTCATAAAAAGGGAAAGGAAACAAGCTGCGGTTTGGAAATTTTTGAGATGCCAAACTGCAAGTCTCTTATCTTCCTTGAAGTATCTCCTGGCTTATAACCGAATGTCGATACCTAGAAACCGATTGCCCCTTAGAGTTCTTATCATCAAAAACATGGTTGATCGTTATATTTTTATAAAAAGAACCGAATAATATCAACTGTGCATATTTATCTTTAGTGTGGTTAGCAGTATATTTTCTTGCACTTTAATAAATGAGTATTATTTTGCACATGCATTTCCCATATAAAACCTTAAAATCATTTCTAGTTATAACATTCATTCCTTTGTGACTAGAAGGACCCAGGCCTTAATAATTGCATTTGCTCACGGGAAAACTAAGGCACGGGAAATTTAAATAACTTCCCCGAGGTCATTTTCTAAACCTGTCTTCTAATTTTCTTAATCCCCTGAATAATGATCTCAGAAACCAGGTTCTCAAACTTAAAAAACAAACAAACAAACAAATAAACAAACAACCAGTCAAATTTGATCCAACCCAGGAGGAGAAGCTTCGTGGCGTTGATTTCCATCACTAGATTCTCCTTTTTTATTGGAATCCCTCCGATTCCTCACTACCACCACAGCCAGGGAAGGCCCTGGCTCGCTCAACAGGGTGAACCTATGATTCTCCTGAGTCGGTGATGAAAAGTGAGTCCCAAGGGACAAAAGGTAGGCCCACAAGGACCAGCTGCTCCTCTGGACTCCTTTAGAGATTATTCCTTCCTTATCAACTATGGAGAATCTGAGGACATCCCTTTAAAAGGTGTAGATTTCATAACGACTATTCTATTGAACAGAGAGCAAAGCCCTCTAAGTTGCTTATTTAGACAATTTTGAAGATTTCATCTTTAATAAGTCTGTGCACGTGGTGAGCTTATACAGTTTGGGCACTTTGTCGACTTGCCATGCAAACCTCTCAGTGCACTGAGATTTCGAGTTCCTTATGTTAAGAGATTGCTTCACCTTTCAAAAGCTTGTCATGAAAATCTCTCATTCTGCTGTTGCATTTAAACTTCCAGAAAACAATGGGTGAAAAGAGAGCTTCGTCCCAGAACAGAACAACATAATCGACAACAAAGGACTTCGAAGAAATGCTTTGGATGAATATAATGTTAAAATAAAACTCTGAGGAGAACTAAAAGACCCTGTCAATCAAAAGCAGATTAAAAAGGGCCCACTCAGGGATGTCGACGTGTCGTTCTCTGCAGGTTAATCCTTATATTAGCTCAGCCAAATTCAAAGGTTAATCTTTAAGCAAATAAATATTATTGTCCATAAATAGCCTAGGATACAGCATGCTGAGAAAATGCAAGGATATGGAAAGGAAAGAACATATTCTTGGGTTTCCGAGATCATAGACCAAACTAGTATTTCTCCAAATAAAAGGAAAAATATTATTGAATTTTTAATGTCCACAGAATATTGGCTTTTAAGATTTTGTAGAAAGACACTTGTGTAGGAAGTGGTCTGCCACCCCATCTATTTCAGAATAATTAAAGGGTTCCCCATCCCTCCTGAGAATTCAACCTATGGTTCCTGGCTGGGAGTCCAGATATTTTAAAGCTGATACTTAGACAGCTAAGCCATTCCTCTAGTAGGCATTGAAAGAAAATCCTTCATAACAAAGGACCTAGACGCAAGTAGTTCGTTTTACTACAACCTCAGCATTAAATGAAAACGGGCTTGAACTGGGCTTACCAATTTAATTTTTTTAAAAACAAGGTACAATGTATAGTAAAGTAAGAATGATCATTATGCAGAGGGTCTTAAGTTGACCTCTGAAAGAAAATAGCCCTTCACTTAGATCTCTGTGCAGATAGGTCTTTCCGTTTTATGTAAGCAGTAGTTTAATCAAATTACATCTTTTGTTTTTTGCCTGCCAGTAGTAAGTGGTTTTGCTCACTTTGTTTTCAAATCATAAGACTATTGTTCAATCAAGAGGTACTTCTGTTTCCTAGTGCAATCTTTTTTCATGTAGTTTTTCATTCTCATATCACTATAGGGTAAGACAGATCCCCTAGCTGTTTACTAAAGAAGAATTTTAAAATCCTCATTTATTCTGTGTCACATGAAAGGCCCCTAAAATGTAACTCTCATTTCTTAGTTCAAAATTTGTTAGCCAGCTAAATAACATCTCACAAGATAAGCTCAGTTATTTAAAATTAAATATGGTATCATACTAAAAATATTTGCTAAAAAGATACTTGGTTTTAAACTCCAAAGGAATCCTTTATGCCTAAGTCAGTGCACTGAAATATTATTATACACGTATATACCCACACAAGTGCAGACAGCTTCATCTTCTGCCTGAACTGACTGATGAATGTATCTCCACCGTTTGGAGAAAATATCAATAAATAAATCAACCTATTGCTCAATTACCTCAACTGCTCTCTGGACCAAATTGATTAGTTAGTTATTTATAGTAAAAAGTATCAAATAAATTGAGTGAGTAGACACAGTTCAGATTCAAGACAAGTAATTGTCCAGACTCTGTGTGTAAACACTCCATACACGACCGTGAAGCATGAAGCCAGCAACGGCTTCATGTCGTGTGGCATACATACTGACAGTTCTTCTTGACTTGTGGTTTGAACAATATCCTTTTTGACCCTTTGTTCCAAGCAGTTTAAAGGCTTAAAAGATGATCTCTATCTTTGTTTGTTCCATTCACCAAAATTCACTTTCATTTATGTGCTGAGAAATATGCTTTTCACTCTCTGAAGTTTCACAGCGCTGTTCTGAATATGTTTTCTTTGAATATGACATTAACTCAGGTGGAGGGAGATTACCATCATGAAGAATGAAAACTCTTTCCGGCCTTTCATGAAATGATGTAATCTACACACTTGCTCATGGTGTTCTGGATTTATAGTTTTAAGGCTTCAATAGGCCAGGATGTCAAGATTTATATTTGGGTCCCTTTAATAAATGAACTTCATGCTCTACAGGTGTTTTTGTTTTGTTTTGTTTTGTTTTGTTTTAAGCCTAAGAACCTCTCCCTCTTCTTTCACAGGTCAGATCTTATGTGGAATCCTACAATAGGAAGCAGACAAAATGGTACTTCTGATTGGAGTGCCGATGCCTCATTCACATGGCCTCCACTCCAGCCCATTCCCTGCCCTCCCAAGATGCCCCTGAGGAGCCTCAGTAGAACACCAGTGAAAAGTCTCTGCTCTCTGGGTGCAAATCTTCCATCAGATCTGTATCAGCAGGCTGGGTGGAGGCACAGCCTCTTCAGCATTCACTCAGTGTGACTTATACTGTTAGGTTGAACCATATGAATTTGACTTTTTGTCAGCCAAAATCAGTCAAATAGCAATAATTTCATACAGTTCAACCTAATAGGTGTGACCTAAAAGAGTCAAGGTAAAGTGATGATTATTGCTAATTCAGCCATATAGTTTTTGTGATTTAGATTGTGTTAATCAACATATTTTTGGACTTTCTGTGTGCCTAGGTTCTGCACCCAATTTCCCTGTTCACTAGTCTCCACCCTGGGTCCTTTCCCTTATACTTATTTTGCCAAAGGCTGCCAGACTGTGGTGAAAGGAGGGATTTGCCTACATCGGGTATGATGTTCCAGTTTTTTCATTTATTCTGAAGCTTTTCTTCCAGAACACCATGACTGTTTTTGTGACCATCTAGCTAACTTCTTATACCCATTCCCAGTTCTTCTAAACTCTGCCTCTTCATTGGAACTGGATGGCCAGAATAATCTGCATATAACAATTCTAAGCGGCTATTCAGGGAAGATTTAGAATAAAAACTCTGAGCTTTAATTCAATGTAAAATAGTCAACTCTCAGTTATTGACATCGATAAAGGGGAGATGAGTTCAGGATATTATCCAACAGCAAGTGGTCAAAAAATTATTTGATGCACCTAAGGAATGTTTTGGGTAATTAGGCAGGAAAGTGTACGTGAAGTTTGAAGCATTCATTTCAGATCAAGTGTTGGTGCGACAATGTGAGGATGAGACTTAGTTATAGCTATACAAATCCCACCCCTACTGCATACATCACTCTAACTGGGCTGGAAGTCTTCCTGTTTAATAGCTTCCCAAACTGAGAATGCCCCTGCCCTCTAGTGGTGGGAGGCCTTGGTAAAGAGAAATCACCCACTAGTGGCAATTTTCCTCCTGCTCAGAAAAAGCCTGCGTTGGATCATAATTTCTATTTCTTGTGCCTCTTGTGTATCCTTAGAGATGATTGTGCAATGTGTGTATACATGTAGGCCAGGATGGCTATTACTTGACAGTAAAATCTAGCCCTTATAATGCAAAGGAGATTTTGTAGTTCTCTGTACAAAGTCTCCCCAAAAGCGATAAATCTATGATGGGGAGGTTGGCAAAATCCCTGGAATTTCTGCTTGATATTGCAGGGGAAAGTGAGGTGTTCTTTATTTTCTACTCTACTTGGCTTTACTCTTAGACTTTAATGCAAAATACAAAAGCAAGCATCATTTCAGAAGTATTTATTGGGTTATTATAGCAAAGCGCACTCACTGTGGCTGGCCTCATGCTACCTGTTCAAGGATGGGGAGAGTCACAGTTCGCTCTAGCTAGTGTTACTAACATCAGCCTGCATGTGCATGGCAACAGGCCACAGCAGTTCTGAGACCAGATTTAGGAGTCAAATCTTTGGAGTTTTTGTCTTCCCTCTGGTGCCTTTCAGACATCTTCCGAATGGAGGGGAAAGATCAACGAGGAACTCTTTTTAAAATCTCAGTGTACAGATTCGTTTCAAAAGCCAACTTTCTATAACCTGAAGTTATTCACTGGCTCATCGAATTCTGACTGACATTAGATAAATGATATGTCAGACAAATACTGGATGTACAAAATGAATAAGAAATGTTTCCTGGTCTCAGGGAGCCTAGAGTCCAATGGAGGAGGCAAACAAGGAGATATGAGAGTACAATGTGTAATTTTAGATTAAGTTTTTCCATTCAATAGACCATAATCTCTTATGTTCAAGGTAATCTTAAGGGTGGAGAGGTATGATCATGAACTATAGAGAAGAATAATTACAGGAAAGGAGAGATGACTATTTTCCTTTAAATAGGGAAAATGAGAAAGCAGAGACGAGTTCAACAAAGTTGAAAAGCAAATACAAGAAGAAATCCGAAGAACTGATGTAGAAGAAAAGTATCACTTCTTCCCTATCACAAAAAAGTAGAGGTAGGAAAAAATTTGTTTTCACTTTGGATAGTTAAAGATTATAATTAAGCTCTGAAATATCAGAAAACAAAACAAGAGAAAGATGCAGCTTAGGGGTAGTGTTGTCAAAAGCATGGCTAGTTTTAAAATTATACTTTGGTGTGCTCCTGAGTTATGCCTGAGCACTCAAATGCCTGAGCACTTAACAGGCATTTTTGTTTTATGGAAGATGGCTGCACTTTGGGGATATAAAGCATTCTGAAGTGAACAGTCACACACGGGTGGGGGTAAAGAAATACACGGTCTCATGGGTTGACTTTTCATCTCAATTTTTATAATTCCCAAGATTTGGGGAGAAAATTTTACCCCTAGGCAAAGAAGTTAAATGAAAATTGTAAGATTAAGGTTACTTCATAGAAAAAAGTGAATATTTTGGTCCTATTTCCTTATCCTATTAATTTCTAAACAGAAACACTAAATATTCTTTAAAGGCTCAAGTTATTTATTTATTTATTTATTTTCTTTACATATTTCTTTTTCTCTGTATGTAGTCATTCACAAAGTTAGTTCACTTTGCATATGTACACATACGTGGTTAATAGAACCAAGGTAAAATGAACAAATATTTGAAACATTATGCTGCTGTATTTCAACAAATCAAACACATATAGATGTCGTGGACTAAGTTCAAACTTTAGCTAAGGTCAACTTTAGCCAGCTAGAAAGAGCAATAATGTTCAGTAAGACATGAAAGTAGACATCTATGAGACAATGAAAATGAAATTGTATACTATTGGAAATGAGCGATAATTAATACTCTCAATTTGTTGGTGGCATACCTGAAAGTCCATTTAAGACATACATCTTCTTAACATTAGATCAATTATTCAGGTAGTTGTTATATTAAATTGGATTTGGACTTAAACTATATATATATATTTTTATATATATATATAAAATTATATTAAATTATATATATAAATTATATATATAATTATATATATAAAATTATATATTATATTTATATATATATACACACACACAATTTTTCACATTATACATATATATAATATGTATATTATATATATCTTTTCTTGCGTGCTTGCTCATATGCTTATAATAGAAATAATGTGATTTTTAAAATAGTTTTAATTACTTTTATTTTGACAAAAGAAATCTAGAATCAATACTTAGGAAATTTCTTTAGTTCTAAGAGCATTTGTTTGGGTCTAAACAAACAAAAGCATTTAAAAATGGCTTTTCAAAATGATTTGGTGATCCAGTATTTCCCAATAGCTTTAATAATTATACATGGAAACTGAATTTAAAAAGCTGAATCATGATTTTAGGCATTTCCTTTCCTTAAGGAAAGAGTCAGTAAATTTATTTGTAATCTCTTATGTTCCAAAGAACTACAAAGGGATAGTTTATGGGTTGAGAGCTCTATGGTACTCAACTGAGTCATATCTCTCCTAGAACCCTAATTTAGCAGTATTTTCTTGGCACTAGTTTAGGGCTGACTTTAGCAGTTGAGTTGTTTTCCTTGGAGGAAGCTTAATATTCAATCCGAGAAATGTTAACTATTCCCGAACATTAGCTTATATCCTTTAACTTTTTAAATAGTTGTAGAACTGAGTTCTCTTTCTCCCACAATCTCACACTTCCAGAGTGCACCCAGCACCCTGGCGTTTCCAGAGAATACTTTCTTCTTGGACCATCGCTCCAGATTTTCTTGGGATTAATGTCCCTTTCTGCAGAATCTATAAATTAAAATGTCTCCATTCCTTCTTCAGAGAACCAAGCATTTCATTCGGCTTGTCTCCAAAATCTCTATTTCAAACTCAGGTGGAGCTTCAGGCAACCCCTGAACTACCTAAGTTAGCTCAACTGCTCTAAAACTTGAGGATTCTGAGATCGGTAGCAGTCACCTTAAAAGCTATTTTTCTTTGTTTAGACTATTCCTGAAATGTCTCTCTAAACTCTGCTTTGTTATCACATCTTTTGACTCAAACATTTTAATTACAATTTAGGATAAGATGGTATGACTTTTCATTTTATATTCATAGTCGTCCCCACTTATATGCAGAATGTGTGTTCCAAGACTCCCCAGTGGATGCCTGAAACCGCAGATGTTGCCGAACCCTATACATACTATGATTTTTCCTATACATACATACATACCTATTAAAGTTTAACTTATAAATTAGACACTGTGAGAGATTAATAATAATAACTACTAATAAAATAAAACAATTATAATCAGATATTGTAATAAAAATTTGTAAATGTGGTCTTTCTTTCTCTGAAAACCAATCTGATAACTGAGATGACCGGCTATGAAGTGACTAACGGGTGGAGAGCATATACAGAGTAGAAGCGCTGGGCAAAAGGATGATTCAGGATGAGTGGGACAGTGTGAGATTTCGTCACGCTACTCGGAATAGCATGCAGTTTAAAACGTATGAATTCTTTATTTCTAGAATTTTCCTTTTAACATTTTGAACTGTGGTTAAACTGCAATGAGTGAAATGGTGGATAATGGGAGACTACTGCATATCGACTATATGATAATAATACAGCAATATGTAGTTTACAAAGTGATTTAATGTGTATCGTCTGATTTACCACACTACAGTCATTTGAAGGAAGTGTTGCCGTTCAGATTTACGCATGAGGAAGTGGAATCCTCAGGATAGCAAATAACTTGCAAAAGATTCCAAGGCCAGTATATACTGAAGCTACAACTTCAACCCAAGTTGTACAGCTCTATGTCTTTTGCCCTTTCCACTACACCACACCGTTCCAGCAATTGCTTCTTCTCTGTTAATCTGCCTATGAAAACGTCAGTGCTATATGTAGCCATCTTCGCGTAGCCATAAAAATAGCATCTTTAAAAAAATAATAAAAATCTAGCTTTCTAGGATTATAATTTCACTAAGAAGAAAAATTACCAAATTAAAAAAACTGCATTTTAATGTAGCAATTTTAAAGGTCTTAGTTCAAAAGACTGTTTTTAATACTTTTAAAGGTCAAATCAGTATTAGTAAACTATTTTCATAACAGATTTACTCTGAAAAAAGTTTTCTCGTCAAAAAAACTTAAGATGTCCTAGAAATATATACTGCATCTTGTTTCTCATTAAATTTCTCTAAGTAAAGATCTCATCCTGCTATTCTTATTTTCATCTTATATATTTTCCTTCATCTCTTTATTTCTTTTATTCCCTTTGAAAAGTCTATGCAAAAAAAAAAAAAAACAAGCAAGACTGTGAAGGCTGATGAATCTCAAATATCTCACCAAAAAAATTTCTGTGATAAATGCTAATAAGTTATTTTTGTTTTTTTTCTCTCTCGTTTATTACTTGTTCTAAAATATGATCGTATTAAAAATGTTAGCTACAAATTCTGTGGCATCTATGACACAGGAAATATGTCGACCGTTTCTGTATCGATGATGTTTATACTCTTATGGGTTATATATAATTGTTTGTGAACAAAATGTGAGGGAGAATAGAGATACCTGCTTCCCATACAGACTCCTCATCTACATCATCAGCCATTTATTTCTCTTTCTCATTCCCTGTGGCTTTCTACTCAAGAAATCCATATATCTCTTGCCTTTAATCCCTTGTGCTGTATGGTCTCTGCACTCACTGGCTGGTGCTTTTGTGATGTGTTCATTTCTCTGGAATGTGCCGCCCACTACACTTATTTTTTACCCATGATATATATAAATATACAGTGCCATACAGATGGAGTCATTTAAAGCCTGCATATATATGTGTAATATTTATATATATTTACATTAAGGCACAATTACTAGTCAAACCTATCGATGCCGACAACTTCCTGCTCCAACCTCAGAGAAGCTGTGCTCGCAAACCCTGTGCAGATCACACCACCAACGGAAAATTCCCAAGGAGATTCTTCACAAACAGGGGAAAACTGCCCTCCACACCCCACCTGACTCAGCCACTAACATATTTCCTGTCTTCTGCATGGAGTAAATATTCAAAAAAGGTTTCTACTGATTTCTAAACCCTGTGATTGTCTGGAAGAAGTCCTTATCTCTCTTCAGGTGGTAGTGACACCCTTTCACAGATTTCATAAAAGGATGCTGGCTGCAAATGCAGATCCCTGGCTTCATTCCTAGACTTGGGAGGGACCCAAGTAATCTGCTTTAAAAGTAAGCAACTGGTCCTATGGATGGTACTCTTGAGAAACATCATCATGGGGAAGACAATGCTTATGCAATCACAATTTTCCTCTCCAACAAAGCTGTAGTTGACATGAGAGAGCTACTTTTTCGGAGATTCAAAAGTGAGGAGAGGAAAAATGGGTATATTTTTAAAACGTCAGAAGACATATTACACATGATTTTATTTCTCTATATTTCCTATAGATCAGGATATATGGAATGGGTATGAAAATTCAACCAATTTATAAAAATATAGATAATAAATTCTGGTGAATCTCAAGTATCCCAGCAAAGACAATTCCTTTGGTATGCTTTTGGGTACAACAGAGGACCCCAATTCAAACTGACGTAATAAAGATATTATTTATCTAATGTAACAAAAAGCCTGGAGATGACACACCCCTAGAATCGGTTAATTTGGCAGGTTAAATTCAGTTTGTTAAATCCTCAGGACTTCAGATTGTTTCTATCTCTCTGCTCTGTCACTGTAGATTTATTCTCAGCCTATTTCCTTCAGAGTCACAAATTGGGTATGGCCATTCCTGGTGGCTCTTCCTATGGTCCCAAGCAGAGTGCCCTGCTCTCAACTGGCCAGACCTGCCCTGTGGGGAGAATGGGACTGACAAATCAGATTTGCCCCTGGTTAGGGAAAGGGCCACCTTCTGTAAACAAAGGAGAATGGGGAACAAATATAGAAAAGCAACCACTTTGACTCTGAGCGTTTTATTATTGTCTGTGCTGGTCTGTCTTTGAGAGCTGGTAAGAAGTGCTCTCTTGACTCTGAAATCAGCTGCACAAGATTTTTCTATGCATTGTTTGTCCTGTGCCAGTTCGTATAGCTTTTGTTTTTGTCAAGCTGTTTTAGAGGGGGTAGAAGAACAGGTCTCTTTGTAGAATGTACATGTTTCAGTTTTACAGTTATTATGGAGATGGTGTCGGTGGTTATTGCTTTCCTGGTCTGTTTGGAATTTTCCTCTGGTGCATCTAGACTTGAATTCACTTCATTACAGTCAGAAGGGTATACATGTTCCTAACAGCTAGGTGATGAGTGTGCCATGTTGCCTAAAAACCAGCTGTAACTTATTGGTCATGTCCAAAAGGAATTCCAGGGATAGGTAGTAAATAACTTACATGAGCTTCTGCCCACATTCTGGAAGCCAACTAAATGTCTGCTGACTTCTAACGGGAATCAATCAGAGTTCTGCTTGGCTAAACTGAAGAACAGCAGAACCTGAGGCTATGTTTGGGGCCTTCAGCTGCTAGGTAATAACCGTTTTCTTTGTTTTATGCTGCTCTTCTGATTCCCTGTCACTTCAACAGGGGAGTGTCCCTACTCTATGAATGAGTAGTCTATTAAAATGAGATGCCTGTCTGTAGATGCAGTGGGATTCAAGTCTTGGCTCTAGATAATACATGTTTTGGTATGTCTGGGCTTATAGCCAGATGCATGTAGGTATCTGATCTTAGGAGGGACTGTTGGTGGAAGTAGTTTTTTTAATTAAAACAAATTTTTTTTTTTAATAAAGAAAGGATGTTTGTAAGGTGCTATCTTTGATTGTAGTTTCTGTTTGCAGGATATAGAAACTGCTTTAGAGTACTTACGGAGGCAACTTTTTGGCCCTGAGGAAATTCTCAATTTACTTTGTAAGGGTTTGGAGGTGACATCTTACTTAATACCTGCAGAGTTTCATTCTCTTCACCCACAAGGAAGAGAAGTCTTGAGATAATGGTGAGGAACAGGGCTTTGGAGCCAGAAAGGCCTCTGCAATCAGGTCTCTACCAATTATGCACAAACTATTTAAACTGACTTGGTAGCAATTTAAACCTCAATTTCCTAATTTGTATAATGTGGATACTTCATGGGGTTACTGGGGTAATTAAAAACGATTAATGTCCCTAAAATCCATGGTGCAATTACTGGCTATAAGAACTTAATAAACATTACTTAACGGCACTAGGGAATGTGGCAGTGGTGGTGTAGTAGTAATGGTAGTAATAATAGTAATAGTAGTAATAATGTAGTAGTGGTAATAGTAGTAATAATAGCAGCAGCAGTAAAAGTAATAGCAGCAATAACAGCAGTAGTAGTAACAATACTAGTAGTAATAGCAGTAGAGTAGTAATGGTAGTAGTGGTTTGTAATAGTAGGGGCTATAATAATAGTAGTAACAGCAGCAGCAGCAGCAGCAGCAATGGCAATGTTCCTCATTGTTTATAATTTGCATGGTTCAATATCAAAGAACTGGATGAGAGTCTGGTGAATGATTACCAGACTTTCTGCATTATAAATCTGAAATCCACCCTCTCTCATCTGCCAATGTATCACTTAAAGCCTTGCCATTGCTGTGGCCTTCAAGATGCCAGTTTCGCTTGCACTGGAATACATGTATGAGAACCAGAATGGGATTTTTTTTTACGTGCTTTGTTCGCCTAACTTGCACAGGACAATGACAATTTCCTTTGTATTGTGAGATGCAGCGTTCATAGGCATACACTTTACAAAGATGTTATGTAGCCTGATTTCCTTCATTCAGCTCTAGCCTGGCTATTTAAAGTACTTGATTTGTGGATAGGGATGTCCTCTCTGCACATTTTTGTAAGGCAAAAAAAAAAAAAAAAAAAAAAAAAAAAAAGAAGAACAAAACAAAAGACTTACAGAGAGCAAAGAACACACACATCCATAATATTAACAAGGTATCATTACTTAATGGTAAAAGTAAAACAGCTTAATAATAGTGGCTTACAAACTGCATCTGACACGTAGACCTCATCAGCTGAATAGACCCAGCCATGTGAACATTAAAGCTACATGAGTTAGGCATGTATGAGAAGTCCTTGTAGCTTTTTTCTATAACATTCCTGTAATATGACGGCACTTCAAGCGTGCAGCACCTAACGCACTTAACTGCAGCCCTGCAAGACTTGACAGCTTCAAGTACTTCTCTTGTCCCCCTATCTTCCAAACACCCTGCGCTTCTGGGAAAGGGAACCAGACTTTAAGATGTACTATTGTAAGAGATTTCTTCTGAAAGGAACCTATATTTTATTAAATTGAATTAATAACAACCAATTAGATTGCAGGATTAAAAATCACTTTATTTTCTTCAAAAATTACCTCTCTCCAAAAATAACTTTCACCATTACAAAAGTAGAATTTCAAAGAAAGCAATTTTAGATCTTCTTCTAAGTTATGTTTGCTTGCAAACTACCTCTAGAATGCTTAGGCTGTTAAAAGAGTCACTTTTCTCTAAGATGTAAGCAGTAAGTATTCACGTTATGGTGTCTGCATGTGTGTTACACAGACAGAGAAAAAAAAAATCCAAACAGATGCCCTTAAGCTAAAACGCATGTGTATAACACACTGCAATTATGCAAATATTTCTGTCAAAGAAATTTTATTTAGTCAACAAATTTATGAGTAGCTACTTTGTGCTAGGATGATTAACTGACTATTCTTGAACAACTGTTAGGCAGCCATCTAGTAACAGAATGTATTCAAATAACAAATAAGTTTACTGCTCAGCAACTATTCTAATGGTTCTAATAATTGATACTATTCTCTATAAGTATAATTTTAATGTTATGCTAAATTTCCGACCCATAGTTTGACATCAATATGCTGAGCTATTGTGAAAGCTTGGATATCTAATCTAATTTTCCTGGTGTTTTCCCCAAATGACTGAACAACTACAGTAGCTTCAGGATGCTAAGCCATACACACTCTGTAAGTTCCTTTCTCTTGAGAGGCAATAAAGCTGCTACTTCTAGCTATGGTGACAGGGGTAGAAGAACCAAGGAAAGAAAAAGACAGTTTGGTTGCTACTCTGTTCAGAAGACACCTTTCCATCATGGCTGGAACTGTAACTTGCTCTTCTGCTTTCTCGGCTCTGACTGCTGGCAAAAGGAGCCATTCCTTCTTTTTCTTGCTTTCAAATCTCTCTGAGTCCTTCAGGGTAACATCTCTTGGCTGGCAGAGAAGCGGCCATGAAAGAGTCTCCTAACACCTTTATGGATGCTGCTCATCACTCAATCAAGGTCTTCAGGGAGATGAAGAAACCAGGAGACAACAGTATAAAGAATGCCGGCCTCTGAGTGGAGTGTTTACATCTCAGTTCCTCAACCTATTTGCAGTTCATTCTCGTTTGTCAGCTTTCACTCATATATACATGGAGGTAAGCATCAGAACAAAAGCTCCTCAATTCAGGAGCTTCCTCAATTCTGCTTATCCCTAAAGAATGGCGTGCTCCAATGGTTTTTATGGAGAAAATGGAGGCACAAGGAACTCTGATTTGGTAGAAAACGTAGAGGCTCAGTTGCTCATCAAGGCAAATTTTGCATCTGCCATTTAGAGCCATAACATATTAGGTCATAAAGTGCACAAGTGGGTTAGGGCTTAAAAGCAACCATCCCACATCATAAATTCCAGTATTCTTCTCATGAAAAGCGAAAAGATGGAAGCATAAAAAGATGCTATTGTTATTCAAGAATATGGTCATTGATATACCACTGGAAAATGTGAGCACAGGAAAATGCCACTGGATCAATGCAACACTGATTTATCTGCCCTGTATTTAAAGTGCCACTGTTGAAAATCTGTATAATTTCTTGACTGCTCATACTGTGTGAATTATTTTCTCACAATGTACCCATTTGAATGTAAACTAGAACACTTAGACCATATTCTTTTTGAGTGGCTCTCTTTAAAAAAGATGTGAGATTTCCTTTATCCCTGAGGGCTACTTGTCCAGACAACACACAAACAAATGTAAACATTTTCTGAGGAATTCAAAGGGTTGACAGAGACAGCCCTTTCTTCCAAAAGAGAGACAAAGCCATTGCAGACTGAGGCAGAAAGAAGGTAAGATATGGTTGATCCAGGAGTTTAGAAAAGATTTTTGTGGCTGCTTCTGAGAACTCGTTTTAGGGAATACTCTATTCTGAGGACAGTTTTATGATGCTGATAAAGTAGATCTATTCTGGCCTTGATTTTCACGCCTTGTTCTAATTTAACGAATCATGTCCCCATCCGAAAGGCAGATTAAAGAGAGGTTACCTCTTTTTAGAGATGGTAAGTCAAAATTTAATGATCAGAAAACATCCTCCTCGCTTCTACTTATTGCTTACAGAGAACACGCTAATATTAAAAAGGATAAAGATATGTTTGATGGCTAGTCCCCACCATCTTCTATATTTATTCTTTCAGTAAACAATCACTTAATGGCTACTTGAGGAAGCAGGGTATAGCTTTGTGATCTTTTTAATTCTTAGCATTAATTACCTCTGATTCACTGTATGGACTATTCAATATGTAAAATGTTATTTAAAATGGATTTCATGAGAAACTCAATCTATTTTTCAGACTTTGTAGAGATTATTTAGATGAGATAAATGACAAGGAAACAGCAGTATTGCTTGTATGTAAAGGACAAATATTAAGGAAAGTATAAAAAAACTTCTAACCTGTGCGTCTGGTCAGGTGTATGTAATCTGATGAAGGTAACAATAATAAAAATAACAAGCTTTCACGGCGCTCTGCAGTGGTCTTTTCTATATTTCATAATGTTTATGAGGACAGATGCGGGGGATCTGAGACCCCCACTCCAAGGTTTCCCAAGAGGCTAATAATGGATGAAGCAGACATTCAAACTTAATGCCTGTCTATTCCAAAGGCTACACTTTCCCTCCACATTACACTAAATAGAAGTGTAGAGATGAGAAAGTATTTGTATGGATGCAATTAATTCATCCCCCCAAATATCCTAGCCCAAATTCCCAAAGTGATGAGGAATGTACCTCTGTCACAGCCCAAGAACAAATCTAGTGTACGTGGAACAGAGGCATGGTGAGCGAACCAGCAAGTTGATATCTGTGATGTGTGCTAAGGATGCCAAAAACACAGATCTTTTGAATGGCAGTGGCAAGGAAAAGTTCATTGACTATAATTGTTACAATTATAGTTTTATAGAAAGTGATGAAAGACTTTGGGGGAGACAGTTGCTTTAGGTGTTGACTCGAACATGCAGTAGCCTTATCGCAATGCCCAGAAAGTCCTGCAATGACACAGGTTTTTTTAATTTCATGAGAAAGTGGCCATTGATCAAAAAGCACTCACATGTTTGGAGTACTTTTCAAGGAGGGACAGTGCACCACTAGCTTGCCGATGAACACATGCACCTGTGTAATCCATACTATTTAGGACCATATAGCTCTAGTCTTAGTCTCAACTAGCACTATGCTTGATCCTACGTCCAAAACAAGGTTTACTGAATTGAATCTACCTTTATAACTCATTGAGCTTGTTTATTCATTCATTTCTTCAACACACATTCATCGAGTGCATACTATGTGCCAAGAAGCAGGGTGGTCACATAGTTCATCTCATATGGTAAGCACCCAAGAAATGCAAAAAGAAGAAAGGATGAAACAGTATGATCTTTGCCACTTGACGAGTCTAATGATGCTTATGCCAATGACCAAACGTCATTGAGAAACACATAAACTTATACTCAGTAGCCAGATACGTGTACCATATATATGAGTGGGATTTTCATATACAACAACATTATCAACATTTAAAGTTAAAATTTAAAGATGTTAATATTCAACTATCTGGAAAATTAATATTTTCTGAGAGTCCAATATTAGCTGAACTTTCCCAGTATCTGGTCTTGACCTCAGCTTTCACTTCCCTTTTCTTCTGGGAAGAAGAGGTGCAATGATAATGAATGTGAACCTTAAGCGAAATATAAGTATCTTGCTTTATACTTCTTAGGATGCAAATGTAGATTTCTTGCACCTGAAAACCTGGGCTTGCAGCCAAATTTGTGCTACAAAACAACTAAAGAATGAAGACAACTATTTAAACTAGCCACCTTTAAAAGGTTTAAACTATTCAAGTTTAAATTACTCAAACAATCTCAATTTTTTGGATATGGCCATCCATGAAATGGCTATGGGTTGTGGCCATCTGACCTATGACAATAGGCCCACACACGCAGAATTTTTAGAGAAAAAGGAATACAGATGCCTAATCAGAAATTTGTATGTTAAAAATACTATGTATATTTGGATACATAAAGTTTTGGATACATACAACACACACATATGCACACTCGTGCACACGTGAACAGATGCTTATAAACAGCTCTTGGGTTCCATTCTTGTTGCCCTTGATAAATGGAAGAGTTATAATCATATAAAGGATATTTATAGGACCGAGATTCTCTTAAGTCTTCCAACACTGAATCGCTTTACGTGGTTGTGAGATGATGGTTTTGGGAGGGAGTAAAGAAGGAAATTCCAAAATGTGAATGGTATTTAAATCTCTTAAATTTTTTCTTCAAAGGAAGAGAAAAAGAATAAAATTATGTTTTCCTTATTCGACAAGATGGCAGACAGAAGGGCTGTTGGGCAGAAAAGTGACTAAAAAGAATATATAAAGATCTAGTGACTTGAGTCCCTTTCATGAAATATGTGAGTTAAAAAAAATCCAATAACCATAAAACAAGTTTTTCTTTGATGCCGAACAAAAAACAAGCTTGAAATTTAGTGCTGCTGAGCAAATGAATAAAAAATACAGATGTCTACCTTCAGCTCAGTTCAGATTTGCCATCTGAACAGTCCCATGCTTAACTCTTTGCACAACTGACTGAATGTATCAAAGCATTAGTTAACAGCAAAGGTTTAAAGTAAAACTTTAAAATACATATTTTTCCTTCTTTTTTTTTCATCTCTTAATGAATTAGAAAATTGGGGTGTGACATGTCCTTTTTAAGAATTACAAATTTTAAAATAACACATAAAAGTAAAATATGTTATGTTTTCCTGGTGTAGTACTCCATTCTAATTTTTTTTCAAATTAATTAAGATATTGTTTTATTTAAAATATAGGACCTTGATGCTATTTTAATTTTCCAAAGTCAGCTCATAATACCAATTTCCCCAAAGGTCAAAAACAATATATTAAGGAAATACCACCTGCTACTTAGAGCTTCCACAGGAAATTTGCATTTCCACTTTGTAATGTATTATTTGGGGGAGGAAATGACAACCTACCTCATTATCCCAAAACACAGTATCCCAATAGCTGCAAAGCGACAGAGAAAAAGAAAGGCCAGTGTCCATTTTCCTACTGACATTTAATGGAAATAAAAAATTCAGTAGAAGGCGAAAAGCATGCATTGAAAGATGCCAGGTTCACCCAAACTCTCTTTTGTTTCCATCAAAGTCGAGCTTGCTTGCCAGCTCACTTGAGTGGGGCTAGTTTCACAGAGGAGCAGGTAGGACAGGCCCTGGGCACATTTTTCAATCTTTTGTAAACAATTCCTGTAGGATTAAGGTGCTGGTCATGGCCGTGCCCTTTAATCGACCTCCAAGAGTAAGAGAGAGCACATGGAGACAGCCTTTCCAAAGTTCAACAGACCTTTTCCACAGCGTTATTTACAAACCAAACAAGGTTGAAGATAGATTACTTCCTACTGTCCAGCTCACAGGAAGGCAGCATTGTGCTCAGGTATAGTATATACATTAGGGAACAAAGGAGTTGCTGAAAGCATCTCCTCTTATAAGCATTCAGCTATATTGAGTTTACAATATGCTTTACTCTGAAAATCCCTGTTGCTCCAACTTTTTTGAGTATATCATCTCTCTCTTCTTCCCATTCATCCTTTTCATATCTTTCATGATTTTATTCCTCTACCGTTCTCATCACTCTATAAGAACAATCTGTTATTCCCTGTCACATACCTCATGGTTAATAAGTATAGGTAGTTAAAGCAACCTGTATCTCGATACATTAGAAAAATTTGTTGAACCAACCAGTGATTTTATCTGGGTAAGGACAAATAGCTAGTTTAATCAATTGTTTTTCCTCACTGAGTTGACTGACTATCCTATTTAAGGCACGGAGGTGTTTTCAGGTGAATTTTATTTAAAATTGAATAGAAATGGGTATTTGTTGAAGTACCTGCTGTTAGGGTATTTTAAGAACTGATGTTCGGTTTATTCTGTTATTTACCTATGTAAATTAGCTATGTAAATATGCATCTCTTCAGGAAAGATCAAGACTTTGATAAGACTTTGTGAAATTTTTAAACAATGGTGACTTTATAAAGGTTTTTAAAATTAGCAATAGGTTCATCTTCAGAGATGAAAATTATTTAAATTTTGTGGTCCTGACAGACTATAGCTAGCAAAACAAAACAAACACTGCTTAAAAATCAAATGTGTTAAAGATGCAACGCTGAAATACGAGATTGGAAAACTGGCCAAAGAACACCCAGTATTTATGTAGGAAGTCGCTTTGAGAGCAGAGAAATGCAGAACTTGTCTACACAACATCCAAATACCTATGTAAAAACTTGTCCAAGTCCCTGAGTATTTTGGTTCAGGTTTCAAAAGTTTACTGTGCACGAACCAAGTTAAAAATGGTGGCAAGACTGGAAAATGGAAACCCTAAAGTACATGACAAAGAATTGGATTGTTGAGTTTGAACAAAGCGAGGATGCTGGTGATTTAGAAGCTGTCTTGGGGATCTATCTATCATCAAATAGATAGATGATAGATAGATAGATAGATAGATAGATAGATAGATAGATAGATAGAGACAAGCAACAAGCTTATTATCTTCCATGAGGGCAAATCAAGAAACATTTGTATTAACTTAGTAAAGGCACCTGGATAGACAAAAACATAATAAACTATATGTCAGGGTTCTGGCTTCTAACCCATTTTCTGCTTCTAATTAGCTATAAGATCTTGGGCAAGTGTTTTGAACTTTCTAGGTTTCCATTTCTCTGTCCCAAATGGAGATCGCCGTCAAATTTCGCCATTCTATAAAATAACACCAGGAACTGTTTGTCCTTGCCTTCTTCAAAACTGAAATGATTACCAATTTTGTCTATAACTTGGTCACTTAAAAGTACAGAATTATCTTTTCCAGTGTGGTTTATATATCTGGCAGTACAAAGGAACACCCAGCAGAGGTAGAATAAGAACTCAAAAGGCAAACAGTCTGTGTGGTAAAGGAGCAATTTATCTTTTCATAAAGTCGTGATCCCTTCCTAGAGCCTGATGTGACCACAGACTGTACCTCCAAATTAAATTTCAGAAAACACTCTTGGTTTTCCTACCATGAAGGGAATAAATTCAATTCCTACAACTATAGCAACTAATAGGCACCTGTGACCATGCTGATCTGAGGAGAAAAGGGCCATTTTGTGAAAACAATCCAGGGCTGGAACTCGGGCTGGTTTGAAAATGGTGTTAAGCTGTATTTTTAAAATGAGTGATAAAACCTCCCATGTGTTGACAGAAGGCCATAAAACACTGCAAATTCTCCTTCCTTTACATAAAAGGAACATCCAGGCCCTTCGCCTCGGAGTCTGCAATGACATGCCCGCCCTAGTTACACTTCAGCGGCAAGAAGATCTCGCTTATTTCGGTTAACAATGGTCGGTGTGGCCAGGCAGAAGATTAAATGCAAGAACACTGTTTTTGTTTGTTTTGTTTTCTTCTTCTTTCCTTGAATGAACACAGGGCTGCTTCTGGAATTAGAGTTTGCATTTTTCTGGCCACATCCTTCCCCTGGAGCAGAGTGTGAATTGGGAGGGAGCTGAAGGAGACTTTGGCTGCAAGTTTCATGTGACAATGGGGGTGTTTCAGAGCTTCCTGCAGCTTGCTGGTGGTGATCCTGCTAACCTTTCCTTTGTGATCTTTGCAGTTAAAGAGACTGTAAACCAGCATCCACACTGATTGAATGCAGGTTTAAAGGGCAAAAGAAAAAGATGGTTGTTTAATGATTAAACACTTTTTTTAAATTGCTAAACACTGAAGTTGTTTTATTTGAATATTTAAATCAGTGTGCACGCAGGATGCAAACTGCATTAGGGCTGAAACAGAACTTCACCACACTGTTGTGCTTCGGGGAAAGATTTTTACTGTTACTTTAAAAATTCAAATTTGTAAACTAGCCTTGAAAAGTTCCCCTCCACCGCTACCCCCACCTCCCAGGAATTAATTCTATAGAGACAAAATTAAACACCTAATTTGTAAAACTATTGAAAAGTAAGCTTCTTGTTCCACAGTAACTGGAGTGGTTGCCAAATGGCAGATAAATCTTCACCTCCAGTAGGAAGCCCCACACTGTTTTGAAAACAATTTCTAGACTGTGCCACTGTTGAAACTAACTGCTCAAACCCACAGGCACCACTGTTCTAGCTCCCCCTTATTGCTTTTAGGGGCAGAGTTGACGCTTTTTAAAAACCAGCAGCTTACCTAATAACTAACATAATTTAGTGGAGATTTTGATTGTCTTGGGTTGGTATCCCTGAGAACAGAAGGTTTAATTTATTTGGCTCTAAGCAGGTGTGTAATGAGAATAGAGGCTGTGTTGATAAGAGATCCCTGGGAGTTGGTAATATATGATCCTTGTAATTTCTTCCCAAAATAGACTTAATGGAAAGAGGATGCATAATATGCCCCTTCTCAAAGGAAGCATTCCCCAATACAACAGAAGCAGTCATTCTAAAAACAGCTTTATGGCTCTTCAGTCAATAGCTCTATTTTCTCCCCTTTCATAACTTCCTTCCTTCTACTATGGAAGAACGTATGTAAGGACACACACACATTCACGTCTCAGCTCTTGGCGCACACAACTGAGAATGCCCCACCACTGGAATCTCCCCCTCATTGAAAATTTAGTAATTATTTGATGCAACTTAACCTGTGTGCTGTATAATGCTCTTCATTTAATTTCATTTTTGCTCTAAATCAGATGCTGAAAAACCATTAATTAGCCTTGGGGTTACATTCAGTTCAGGGAGCAATTCCTAAGTGCCCTGCGATGAAGCCCTGTATTAGACACAAAGACAAATAAGAGACAGTGTTCATGAAACACGGTGAGCTGCAAGCAGAACACGTCCCTAAAGATAAAGATGGCCTCGGGAGTGGCATCAGAGCTCTGGCGTCCAGACTGCTCACTAATTGATCCCAATCGCACACCTAAATTGCAAACCAAGTTACTTTCCAAGGTCTCAGAAATGAAGTTTCCTTGCTATCCTACGATGTTTCCCTTAGCTATATTTCAAAAGCTAGAAGAACATTTCCTCCTGCTCAGGGCCAACCAAGTCCTCATTATAATGGAAGCAATCAAAAAGTCAAGTTGGGTGTCAATTTTTCAAATCTGCAAGAGGTTTTCCCTTGAGTAAAGAAAAGAAAGGTTATAAACGGTGGTTAGAGTCTCAGGCTGGGTGACAAAACCCTATAACCTAAAACGTAGCACATTTATAATAGCCATTATAGGGGAAACATACTTTTGAGCCATTCATAGTTAATTAAAAGAGAGGAAAGTTTGTAAGAAATATTTTAAAAATTCATCTTGCAATTTGACATTTGAGAAATACCAGGGTTTAATAAAAGACAGTGGATGGAAACTTTTAAGGAGGGTCTGAATGGGAGCTTCTGGGCATTTTCAAGGCCTGGAGATTAATGACATTCTTTCTTTATTCTATTAAAATTTTACCTCAAAACATATGGTTTCTCTCTTCTCCAATATGTGTATTGCCAGGGCCACTCCAGCAATTTGACAAGATGGTAGAAGAGACATGGAAGAAACTGGGAAGACATGTTCTGAACGAATTGGAAAGAGTGGGAAGAGAGAAGGAAAGGAGAAGTAAATTGATATTTGTATGTATGAAAAATATATGTGAGACCATGATCTTGAGAGACTGTAATGGTAGGAAGAGTCTTTGAGCCACGCAGCACTCTATTCTATTCCACAGCAGAGTACACTCTGCCAAATACCTCTTAGCTACCGCTGTCTAGAGTGTGTGTGTGTGTGTGTGTGTGTGTGTGTGCGCGCACGCGCATGCAAGCCAAGTTAGAGGGCAATTGTGACTCATAATACCAGGGTGTTTACACAAAATTTGAGTGCCTGCCCTATATCTAAGTTACAGAAATCAACGTATTGGAGAAGTTGGGGACAATCCTCACACATAGCAAAAAGAGCAATGGGACTAGAGCAGATCAGGTGAAGGTATATCAAAATAATTTTATACTTTTATTTAAAGTGGATTCTTTTAAAAACTGGCTTCAGTAACACGAAGGAGAATAGGAAGTGGGTAAAGCTTCCATTGTCCCAAATAAAATGAGACGAAATGGACCTTAATTTATAGAAAGAGAGATTTCAGTTAGTATTAGGCAGCCGTACCCCTCCTCCCACCCCCCAGCAAGGCAGGCTGGAGTTGGAGTTGGGGAAAGCTTTGAGGTATGAAAGTTTGGAATCTCTTATTAGACAAACTCTAGAGCTCCCCCTTGAAAGCCATAAAGTGGCACCTGTATTAGTATCCTAACACACCATTCAGGGCCTCCACTGTGCATAGGAACCTACAGGAACTTAAGGTATTCGCTAATAAGTCAGGGAGTTGTTTGATCCTCAGCATCATAATATATTTTGTTCGGTCCAATGCTAGGGCTGGCAAGGGGAGCCCACTACTGTTCCAGTTTATTCTCCAAAAACCTGGGAACTGAAAGTGACCTGCGTGGAACACAGGGAAGCCCACAGTGGGCGACAAGGGTTCCTTCATCAAAGAATCCTTCTACCCACCTCCCTCTCCATCTTCAGAACACCAATCTATATAAATGATAAAAATATTGCTGCTCTGGTTTGGGAGTGGGGAAGGACCCAGAATCTTACCTTCTTATCCCCCGAAGAGCTTTCTACTAAGTATGGCAATAGGGATTTTTGCTTTTCTTTCAATTGACGGGGCCCAAATTTACCAATTAAATTAGCCAGAGGAGCAAATCACCCTTCTTTGGTGGATGCTAATTAGTGAAGATGAGCAGTTTCACCTCATTTCCAATTGGTGACACCAAAGAAATGGTCAGACAGACCTTTCCCAAGGCCACGTGGTTAGTAGTAGAACTAGATCGAAAATACACGTTTTAAACCAATCTTTTACATTTTCCTTGCCTTTTTTTCTTTTCTCTATAATTTCCTATTATATTTTAGTAGTCCCTTGATGTTTTTGCGGATTCGGCAAACCCCCAAATTCACAGTCTCTAAATTTGGGAATCCAGGAAATAGTTTGCTCAGGTTTGGAGATTTCTCCTGAAACTGTATTACTATCTAGAGGCAAGTGTTTCCTGTGCATATCCTCCTACCAAGGCTAACTCCCTCTCCAACTCTTACCAAGGTTTCTTCTCTCACTTGATGGCTATTTTCACAAAGAAACGGAAACAATTGTTTAGTGTCTTAAAGAGAGTTTCTATATAAACTTAAATTAGGCAACAATCACGTTGTTTTGTGATGTGACTTCATCTACAAACTAAATCGATTTTCTTCCAAACATCCTGGAGCCAGAATTCAACTCTGCACCTGAGAAAAATCACAAACTACTGAGTGTCACGGACCTCAGAGTCCACTTTCGGTCAGTGAAAACTCAGGTTGCCAGAGGTCCGCGACGTTCTTTCTATGCAACTTCGAGTCCTTTCTAGATTGAGGAAAAAACAAGGTAATACTAAGTAAGGCTATAAATAAACAGTAGATCTGAACACCACCTGATGAAAATTTTTTGTTATATTTCGTCATTTATATACATATTCTACCACCTATTTGATTCTATGGCATGTCTTTCAGTGGTGTTGATGGACTGATTCACAGATATTTTAATTCTCATCACTTTAATGTCGCATCTTTCCACACTGTCCTTTGTCTTTTCAGAGTTGTGAAAATAGCAGATTTATATAAATGTTTAAAAATTATTGCATTTGCCTTGGAAATAATATTCAGTTTTTGTTTCTTAAATTCTATTTCATCTGCACTGGAAACACCTGCCCTTATCATCCAAAGCATCTCTCTAGATTGCCAACTTAGCCTCTCGTGCTTCCAAGGCTTGGAATTAACCGACTGACAGACTATACGACTATAAGGACCTGCCCTCTGCAGTCATGCTCAAGGCTTCTCTGCAGTCTCCCATTCTTAGGAAAATCAGACAAAAGCGGAAACAGAAAAGTAGATTAGCATATATATGGTTTTCCATTAAGACCACTGCCATCTATTTTATTAGATATCTTACCCAATTCACTTCAGTTTTCTTTTGAGTCAGGAGCTCATGGGCTACTGCTGTATTTTCGTTAGTGATACTGTCTGATGTTTCATTTTAACAAGCACACAAAAATGCCTAGTGCATATATTAGTGTGCATAATGAAAACTAGCTATTGATCTCTGCAGGGTCCTAGTCTATATTTTTATAGTGTTTCTGTCTTTCATATTTGGGATTTAGCAAGACTTTATTGCATCATGATCCCAAAGAGATGTGAAGTCTGAGAAAAGTTCCTTTCTGATATCCATTCATTTTCTTTGGGAAACTTTTATCAGGTGAAACAAAACTGTATGGACCTCTCCTTTCTTTTTCATCCTGCTGAGAGATTTACCAGAGCAGTACCTCTCCTCTCCTGCAGAAACACGTTTTTTGTTTTGTTTTGTTTTGTTGTATTTTTACATCTAGAGGTGCTTTGAAACATATGGTCAATCCACCGGTATTTCTTGCTCTACAGTATCATTGACATCACTTCTAAAAATAGGAATTACTGCCAGAAAAGTGGATGCAAACAACTCTTGTATATTTAATAAAATAAGTACCATTGTTGTCTTTTTCACCTATCTTCTCATTGCCCTTATAGGATCATTTATAGTAGAATATTATAAAGTTATATACAGATGTCATTCACAAGATGATTATTTTCAGTTTCCAGCCTCCTGATATTTGTCAACACTTTCATCTTGACCTCCACCAAAAGGTGAATTTTCTTTTTTTTTTAAGTTTGGAAAATGTGTTTCAGAAATAAAAAAAAAATTATAACAAGTTGAAAATTACATTTTTGATGCTTTTTTAAAGCCATTTATAAAGCCATTTTCCTTATTCAGATTATTATTTACAGATATTTCAAATCTTTTAGGCTGATTTCTTGATTTTACTAAGATTGGGAAGGACATTTCACAAGCAATACATCTAAGAGACTCTTCCAGAGGTAGGGCTTTGAGTAAATTATTTAGAAAATCCAAGTTAAAAAAGCCTTCTCCGAGTGGAGAAGGGATGTTTTAGTCTGATTTATCACGACTGGGCACTTTTCACGACTAAATTTTTAGATAACTATATACTTTTAGAAGTCACTGAAAACTTGCCTTTTTCTCAATCTGTCATTAAGTGTAGAGTAAATCCTTGTAGAACGGTATTAGGTGCTAAAGAGATACGCAGAAGTAGTGCCTGACTTTGCCAAGAAGCTTGAATTTCCATCAGAGGGACAAGTTGAGTGTTTGAGAAACAGCTAGCAATACAAGCAAATTAAAGGCCAAACCCATGCATTTAGGTTATTTACCCTCCCCCTCGGACTTCAAACTCTGGAGAAATCCTGGCCTTCTTTACTCATGACTCCAATCTTCTCCCCTCTTCTCAGGCTCTGCCTTCTCCTTTCTCTGCCCAGCTCCTTCTCTCCCTTCTGCCTGTTTTACCCATTAGGCCTATCAGCAGCGACAGTTCAGTACTATGCTATTATCCTCTGTTTTGTGGGGATAAAAATCATGATTACCCTATCTCTATTTATTTGACTGATTCATTCACTCGTTCATTCATTAAACAAATGCTGTCTTACAAAGCACGGTGCTAGAGAACGAGGAGGAATTAGATGATCAGACCCAGATTCTGCCCCAGTTTCGCCTCTTCCTCTGTGGGCCTCACTTTTATTCGATGCTTTTATGAGAGCCATCAAACACCGCAGCTTCTTTACTGAACCTCTGAGCGGCTTCCCAGTTCTAGGAACCTGGGCCGCCTTCCACACTGCAACGTGCTTCCCGACATCCTCAGGACCTCGGTGTCACGGGACTTAGGCCCCGGGAATTCTCAAATATCTCCACCTGCTTTTTCTTTCTTCCCTCCTGGCAATGTCATTGAGTGCCCCCAGGGCTCAGCCAGGAGGGCCTTGCTCTTCTTTTCCTTCTCTACTCATTTCCTTAGTGCGCCCACATGGAGTCAATTAGCACCTATACTCAGATGAGCCCCAGATCCCTGTCTGCAGCCCTGACCTTTCACCCTCTCTTCAGTCACATATTTCTCAATGTCTACAAAATACGGAGACTGGATATTTCACTGTCATCTAAAGCAAACATGCTAAAACCGGATTTTATTTTCTCTTCCCCAAAGCCACTTCTGCTGCCAACCTTCTCCCGTAAGCAGCAGAAGTGCTAGCGCCCCCAGGTCCCCAGGTCTATCCTCTACCAGTGTCCGCTTTCCATTCACTGTCCCCTTTGCCTGCACCCTCCCTCCAAGTCTTCTTCTACCAAGCCCTCTTTTTCTGTATTATTTCCTCAGACTCAAACTTTTACCACTATTTCCCCAGCCAAAGAACTATTCCAGATATTAAATATCTCAAAGCAAAATACACACACACACACACACACACACACACACACAAATGTAATAAACAGGAAAATTTTTTCTTGGGGTATCCTGCACATCCTAAAACAGATCAAATCAGGAATGGTTCCTATCTCATGTTTTCTAGCAATTTATAGAGCATAAAAGAAATGCTTCAAGCTGGAGTTATATGCATGTTTATTAGGTTTTTATATTTACTTAACTCTATAGTTGTTTTATTGTTATGTTCCCAGGGAGGCATTGGCCTAACAGGCACATTAGAAAGAGATGAAGAAAAATGAAGACAAGGCAAATTTAATAATGGCATTCCAAGAATATCCATTACAAGACTTATCTGCTGTCCAGTACATCATGCTGTCAGGGAATTTTGCCTCTGGTTTATCTTCCAAGTTTCTCATTTCTTGATTTTATCCCTTTTTACACACACTTGTTTCTTTCTTTCTTTCTTTCTTTTTTTTTTTTTCGCAGTATTCTTCCAGTTCCTTGAGATGAATTTAACAGAATAACTGTTAGTTACTGGACATAAAAACAAGCTGGCTGCGACTTGGAACTTCACCAGAACTGACTCGTCTGGGCTTTGGAAAATCTAATTGCTCACTGCGCCCCCTTCTTGTTCTATGTGGGATCTGTCCACAGTGTGAGCTTAGTATAAAAGGATCTTCTCGCCCACTGAGGACGAGAGCATGCATGGTACTCCTCTTAGAACCACCGAACTCTCAATTGCTGTGGAAGTTAGTGTGTAGATTATCTAAGTCTCTTGGCAACCCCTCTCCCATAACCTCGCTTTAGGCCATTTAAATGCTCATTAAAGCCATCTCTAGAAGAAGAGTAGAGATAGGGGAAGCAACATTGCAATGAATTAACTATATAGATTTTGCCAATTTGCTTTTAATAAGAATCTGTTAATAGAATGTTGAAAGGTTTAGGAAAGTTCTTTTGGCTTAATCCCAAATTGCCCAAAGTTTAAACTCAAAGAGTAACTCCACAAAAAAATATTAAGCCAAGGCAGGTATTCAAAGGTGTATGTAAAGAAACAGCTAGAACCAGAAGTAGTAATTGGAGCAAATCTGAAGCAGGGAATGAAATGTTATTTATAAATTGTAGAGGGAGTAACGGATATAAGAAAAGGAGAAGGCCAATGGAATGTGAAAGGAAGGTTGATATTAGATAACACCAAAGAGACAAACACAGTGAGTACTTTTTGAGCGTCTGAGCATCTGTTTTATGAAATTAAACCATACGAGTGCCAACACCGTGGCTTCTACAAAAAGGTTAATCCTGTACAAGGGTGCCCAGAGTTCAGTCCATCCTCTACTCCCCAAGCTATCCTCCCAGGCATGGTATTGCACCTGCCGAGAGTGGTGCCTTGTTCTAATTTGCACAACGGTGCCATAAGGGGCAGCAGTGAAACTGCATCCAAGATTCATTTAGATCTGACGTGGAAACCTAGGAATGAGTGACTCAGTGTTTGGAAATGATCTGAAGTACACCTGATGGATTCTGTATTGGAAAGAGTCACAGATAAGCCACATAGAGATACTTTGGGAAATTCCTCAAGGTGAAAATGAGGTTAAGAGGTATCCCAGACTTCTCCATGCCAATTAAGTGACTCCTTTTGATATTGTTTCTTCTGGATGTTTTCTTCTCAGAGCGGGTTCTTAGAAGTAGTTTGTCAGAAGGCATATGGAAATGGCACAAACACCTCAGAAAAGCTCTAATGCTGGAACAGTATAATGGGCAAAAAAAAAAGCATGTTTTCGAGGGAAGGATAAAGCAGAACTACTTAAAATTCTTACCACTGTGCTCAATTCTGGGCTCCATTACTAGTAGGAAGTAGTGACCTGATGTAGAGGAGAGTCACAAAGAGAAGAAGAAGGGAAGGGAACTAACATTTATTAGAGCATTGGTTAGATCCCGGGAGCGTTATATGCATCACCAATTTGGACAAGGACCCTGTGAGACAGGACCCACTGACCCCTCCTGACAGGCAAGGAAACTGCAGTTCAGAGAAGTTAGTCGCTCTGACTCGGGTAAAACAGCTAGTGAGTTCCATGGCTCAGATTCAAACCCAGGTCTAACTACAAAGCCCATGTTCTTTCAATTACACCATGCTGCTTATTAAAAGGCTGAACAATATGCCTGACGAGAAAAAGTTAAAGGAAGTTCTATAAGTCACGCTTGACAAAAAAGACTGAAAAGTGATATAATGTTTTTGAAGTACTGTCTAGGAAGGACGAACCTAAAGGATGGTAACCAGCTGTTCCGAAATTTGTTCTGAAGAAATAAGAATAGGAAATGGGCTTCAACTGCAACATGAAGGAAAGCTTCCTCACCAGAGGGCTGAATGTATAGGAGTTAGTGGCTGAGGAACATTGTGGGATCTTCTTCCTGTGCACAAGTTAAGATGAATGACCCCAGTAAGGAGATGAAAAGCTGAGTTTGTTTAAAATGGAGGAAACCACTGAAGGAGTTACCCAAAGAAAAGGAAGAGAGAGTAAATTACCACATGAACAGCATGCTACAAAATGGCACAAAATGGCAGAAGGAACAGAGGAAGAGAAGAAATACTGGATGGGGGAAATAAATAGAAAGCAAGAGAATCATGATTATACATAATTAATAGAAACACTTTTGTTTTAATAAGGTCTAGTGTAACTATCTTTGTGGAAAAAGTCCTACGGCATCTCCTTCTCTGAAAGTATTTTCAAGTAATACAGATTTTTCTCTGAATGAAACAATTTAAGTGTGGTCTTGACTCACAGCAGGAAAACACAAGTGCTAAATGACCACTTTAGGGGCTTTTGTAATCCTCAAAGCAGCTTATTTTTAAATTTTACATTAAAATAGATTTAATAGTGATTTCGACTAACTTCTCTGAACTGCAGTGATTTATATAAAAATATATAACGCCCCATTTAATTCTCATATTGCCCTATAGACTCAGCATTATCGTCCTGTGACAATTTACATTTTAGAGTTATGAAAACTGTGGCTCAGAGAGGCCAAGTGATTTATCCAGTTAATTACTGACAGAGCCAAGACTTGACATTAAGTCTTTGAACAGATCTCAAATCCAGGATTTTTTCCAGAATTTTAACCTGCATTTCAAACCCATTCTGCAGGTTGGCTATCTGTCAGCCATACCTCCTCAGGTTGTTCTCTTAACTTTGATGTGAATCGCTTGGAAACTCTAGAGATTGCTTGCAAGGATGAAGAAGGATTGCTAAATGAAACTGATAATTCAGAGTAAGAGGAAAAAAACCCCAAGTATCTGAGACGCCCAGGTATCTCTACAGATATGGTGATGAGCCTAGTTTTGTAACAGTTGTAGACAGTGGAAAGCGACGTATAAAAGCTTTTATTTATGTTGCTGAAGCCCACTCTGAAGACTGCACTCAGAACATTCTTTCCTTCATTTACTTAGTCATTCATTTATTTAAATTTGAAACAGATGAAATCAGAACTTTCTGTGTTTTTGCAGCACTGAAAAATTTTAAAGCGTGTATCCTATAGAGAAATAAATGCTAAAATATAAAAAAAAAAATCGAGTTCACGTTAACATTTTAAAAAGTTTTAGTTGATTGGCATACCAAAATAATAGGCAGAAATTTAAAGAAATTTTTAAACATTTATAATTTACCGTCAGAATCACTCTGGGAAATGTGGTAAGGATTGTGACAACTGAGTATGTGGGGATCGTAAAGAGAACATAAACAGAAAAACTAATGGGAAAAAGTATACTTATAGGTAATTTTAAAGAAGCTTTAAAATTTTAAAGAAGCTACAGTGTCTAAATCAGGGAGCACCAGTCTAAAAGCCTCTGATTTAGACACTAGAGACTCCATATGATTACCTATAAGTTTAGATATTCCCAGATCCTTTGAGAGCAGAATTTAGCATCGAGATGGCACCATGATAGCCTCATTCCTGTCGGGCCATGCTTGTAAAAAAAAATTTGCAAGCACAAAATTGTTGATAAATATATAGCTCATTGTGGTGAATCCCAAATCTCGGAGATTCCATAGTACTGAAACTTCACCACGATATGGTGTTATTTTTCTGCCTAGGTATCCTGATCTTTAAGTTGGAGGGTTGGAGGCTACAGTGCAAGGGATCCCATCAACACAGGTATGACAAAGAAGATGGACGGGAGTCTCAAATGAAATTGTCTGATATCATAGGAATTCAAATGACCAAGTACTTATTAGGAGACTTGGCTCTGGGGATAATCCATGTTGGTGGAATGAACCATGCTAAGGGAATAGGAGAAATAGACAACTTAGAGCATATGACCCAGCCCTGCTTCCTGTATCCTAATCTTGCTGTCATCACACAGCTTATTTTTGGAGTTCTGCCAAGCAATGTGCCAGCAGAGAAGCTGCTCTGTTGAGCAGAGGATGTGGACGCTAACTACCCCATCACCTGCTTCCGGAATAGGCTGAAAGCATATTAAGGTTTTTAGAAGTCTGATCCTTCCAACAACCAGCCCCATTATTAAGCTATCCTTTTATCTAAAACTAACTTTAAAGTCAAGTGACTGCTATCCCAACCTTTGAAAATCTGTTTTTCTAACAACAAAACCAGCTCTTTCCCAGACCCAACACCTGAGCACAGTGGCATCTTCTAAACTTGCTGGTGCCTTCGGCTTGCTAATATAAGTTACCAAAGTACTCCAAGTGATTTGGATATGCAGAGTCTTGTTCTGAAACAAAGAGTTGAGTTTCTATTAGATATATATCAGTTCTCAGGACTAGAAAATGCTCCTTATACTTCTGAAGCCTTATTTCTTAATGCCATTACTCATGAGTATCTCAAACACTGCTGCAGTCTATGAGAGCCCAATGCTAAAAGGAATAAACTCAAATGGGTGACGGAGTCAAGGGAAGGCTAAAAATCAGATTTCTTCACTAATGATACTTAGTGATGACTAATTGCTACCTCTTTAGTCTATACAGTTCAAAAACTTAAGAGTTGAATCTGGAACTTTGAATTCAGTCAACCCTTAGAACAAAGGGTAGTTAGTTTCCTTTTTCTTTCTTTCTTTCTTTCTTTCTTTTTTTTTTTTTTGAGGAAAAGAGAAGCATGTAAGAAAGTAAAAGAAAAAACTAGGAGTGTATGTTTCAGTTTAATTTGGACAGCACTCCAAGAACTAATAAGTAGTTGTTTTTAAAAGGAGAAAAGGAAAGGAACTGTAAAAAGTGGCCCAGGATCCAGTACCCGAAGTTCCTATCTGAAGATATCCATGGAAAATCGGGCACTACATAAAGAGACAGACAGACATGCAGGCGGGAGCAGAAGGGAAACAGCAAGGTCTGATGTAGCATCAGACCTTGTTTACGTTCACATTTACGGCTAAAGCTATAAAACATCAATCTGTAAAATTGGGCCAATCGAACCTATCTTACAGGAGTGAGGCTTGAGTGAGATGTAAAGACTTTTAAGTAGGAGATAAAATATTTAACATAGTGGTTCAGTAAGTGGTAACTATTGTTCATGACTGTGGCATTTATCTTCCAGAGAATATTTGGATTATTGAACCAAAAAAAAAAAAAAAAAAAAAAAGACTTTGAGAAAGGAACTGTTGTTCCTGGGTGATAAGGGCCTATCTTATGAGAACGGTAAGAAAATGACTGAATCAAAAGATTGAGCAGAGGCCCCTTCTTCCCACTAGGAGCAGGAAAAGAAACATTTTCTCTATGGATAAGTGCACGAGGCCAGGCTATGGCCTGAGCATGACTGAATATAAGAATCATCAGGAGCACAAAGAAGAGAGGTGGATAGGAGCTTACTTTTATTGTTTAGGTCTTAACTCCTCTAGTCTCCTTTCTTCCCACCCCTTCCCTATCTCTGTTTCTTCCTCTCCTTCCTTTTTCTTTCCCTTTTCAATATAGCTTCTGTTGTACTATTAACTATTATCTACCTATTTTTTTTTTGTCCTAATAAAAATGCTTCCTCTACACATTTAACACCCAAGATGTTATGTCTGCAGCAGTCTTATATAAGAGTACCACAAAGGCCAAGGGGGCTGACCACAGGACATCAAGGATGTCAGCTGGGAGAAGTGAGTCACTGAGGGTATATATGAATGTGGAAGGCTGGGGCTCTCCCATCTGAAGAGCTGAGCTGGCATGTGTTTCTACCAAGTGTTGAAAGTCTCACATCTTGGTCCTATAAGCAGGGTATAAAAATGTGTTCAATGGACTTAAAGCACATGAGGTTGACGTCTCCATGTTCCTGCCCATGGAGACTCTACTCCTACCTTAGTGTCTGTAGGCAAAACAGAGGCATGACGTCAGACCTGCAGCATGAAGATTGGGTTAAAGCACGTCAAAGCCCCCTTTTTTCTTCATTATTCTTTTCTGTGGGGGTGGGCAGAGTAATTTCTAAATAGACTTATTTAAATAATGGCATCTCTTTCCCACATCGCCATAGTCAGGTAAAACCTTTATACCACTAGCTTTAGATGTTTTTCATTCTCAAGTTAGCTTGAGAGAATAACTGGATTTTTGAACTTGTCTTCCATATGAATGCAAAATTCAAAATATGCCTGTAAAAAGATTAAACAGAAATTAGGCATGCTAAATATCCCATATTATAGGAACAAACCAGAGTTAAAAAAAAAAAAAAAAAAAAAAGCAATCTATAGTTTAAATTTCCTGCCTGCAGGGCATGCTACACCTTACATCCTCTTAAATTCCACAGGTAATATAATTTATATTAAATGGGACAGGTCCCAGCAGAAATTTGTACTGGCGCCAGGCAAAACAATTACTTTGATGTGCTCTTTTGAAAGTTTTGCAGCTCCTAGGTACTGGGTTTACATGCAGACAAACAGTAGAAGATTTAGATGTACTTTCTGCTATTAAAATTATTAAATTGCTAACATGTAATTGTTGAGTCTAATATACAAACAAAACTAATCTATTTACTTGCTTTTTAAAATAATTAATCAACAGTTAAAAAGTAAGAAAAATTAAAGTCAGACAATCTAATAGTTTGCTAAGCTACAGTTTCCTAGAAAAGAAAGCAAAACAAATCCTCTGCCAGCGGATGTGTTCAGAACTAAACCCTTTTAAGATGATGGCAGGATATATGTTGTAAAGGCAATTACAGTGGAATTCAGGTGGGGCCAAAGCACATCAAGATTACAGTTCTGTAACAAAAAGCCTTTTGCTATAGTTTGACCGTGTTGCAGGAAGTCCTCAACCTACACAGGAGTTGGGTTCCGAAAGTCTTTAAATACACAATCTGGAAAGTAGAATAAACTTTCTTATTAAAATTATGATGGTTAAAAACAGGATCATTTATTAAGTCCCCGGTAGATGCCAGGTAGATGCCTTCAAGGCAGAGAGAGAATCGTCATCAAATAATTACAATGCAGTAACCCCGTGCCTTGAGAGATTCTGTGGATGAATGGAGAGAGGAACATCTAACCAGCCGGGGCCAGATTTACCTCACGCCAAGAATGCAAAGAGGAAGAGGGAGGAAAGGGAAGAAGAGGGGATGTGGAGAAGGGAAATATAGAGAAGATAAGTGAACAAGACTTTCTTTAATGAGATAGGGAAAAGTCTAGAGAAGACGTTGACATGTATTAGCAAGAAATCACACAAAATAGAACAGACAGACTAAAGAAAAGAACTACAACGTGTGTGTGAGATTTTCCAACTTGGGGCTTACGGCTCATGGGTCATGGCAACAGTTCCCTGTACCTGTGCCCAAAGCGCGAAGAGGAAGCCCAAGCCGTGTATGGGCTGCCATTTGTAGTACGTAATGGCTGTTACAAAGTCTGGCACAAGTAATCCAGAGTGCCTTTTATACCATATTGCAACTCTCCATAAAAATAAAGTAAGCATCTACAAATTTATATCAATTCTTAGGCAAATTATTGGTCTACCTGATTGTCTTGTTTGGTCCTTTCCATCACAAGTATTTAGTTTCCTCTGAATGCTTAATTAGAAAACTCTATAGGTGTTGCTATGGTCTGAATATACACTACCCCTCCTCCCTAATTCGTATGCTGAAATCCTAACCCCCAATGTGATGGTATTAGGAGGCGGGGCCTTTTGGAGGGGGGCTAGTGAGGTCATGAGGTGGAGCCCTCATACATAGAATTAATGCCTTATAAAGGAGACCCCAGAGAGCTTGCTTGCCCCTTCCACCACGTGAAGATACAATGAGAAGTCTGGAGCCTGGAAGTGGGCCCTCATCCATCCATGCTGGTGCCTTGATCTTAGAATTCCAATCTCTAGAACTGTAAGAAATAAATTTCTGTTCATTGTAAGCTATGCAGTCTGTGGTACTGCATTATAGTAGCCTGAACAGACTAAGGCAGGTAGATAGTGTCAATTTTATGCAAAGGGGTGTAAACTGAGTAGTTTAGTATAAAGAGACAGCCAAGCTACCTTTTGTACAGACTGGAAAACAGCGATAGAAGCTGAAATGGATGGCCAAAATGAAGCTTAGGTCACAGTAGTAGTTGATACCACCTAGAAGCAAAGGAAGGACTGGAAATTATGCTGGAAACACAATGACATCACTAGTGTTTAGTGCAGCTGCTTAATTCCACATCTACCCTGTCCCAGAACCACTCAACCATAAAAGATTGTTACCTAGAAACATCCTTATTGGAAAAATTAATAAGCGCTTTTCCAGTGATTTCCCGTTAGTGACCAATTTCCTTAAATGTTGGCTCGTGTGCCTCCTGAGTGGCCACTCCATCTTTCTGCTTCCTATTCCCACATCACTGTCATTAACGAAGATCTCCTCGAAGAATATACGTTGCAGGTGCTTCCAAAGCAGGGCACAGACTCCTTTTTCAACCTCTCCCCCATTTTCCCCTCATGCTCTTGAAACAGTGGGTGATCTTGCAACTTCAGACAAATGCCGTGAGGCCCAGAACCCTCAGCACAAGACTCTGCCAGAGTTCTTACTCGTTTTTATTGAAGTTAACACTTCACATATTTGGTTTCCTCTCATCTTGAGCTGCAGGGACTGCCCAATCACCTTTGGAACAAAGTGCTAACCTTGCAGAGGTCTGGCACAGGGTAGATGATCAGTAGTTGTGAATGAAACCCAATTTAACAAGGTCTTGCTTGATCTTTGATGTTGGTTGTGGTGATGACACTATATTTGATAATGAGCCACTGGAATATCTATTAAGACTCCTAAGCCTGTAATACACTGAAGCATGGTTTTCTGCCCTCAAAACACTTCCCATTTAAACAAAGAAAAATAAAAGAGAATTCAAAATCCTTTCTCTGTAGGGCTTAATGTTCAGCACAATTTATTTTTAACCTCCTTCATTTTGATCCTCTTGTCTAATGCTCTCGCCCTTTTCTCCTCCGCGCCTCTAACCAGTACTGCCAATTCTAATCGGTGTCAAAAAAATATGTCCCCCCAAAACATTTTGTGAGCTGAACCAACTTACCTCCAAATCCTAAACACTGACAGTGGGGAAGACTGAGAGTCGCCTTCTCGCTCAGGTATGGGAAGCAAAGCCACATACCACTGAGACGTCTGCTTAGCCCTCTGCATCTAAAGCCGCAGAGGCCACTAATAAACAGAAAGATGTGTATAAACACTCACTAGTGAATGTTGCTGGGCTATCGCACACCTACTTCCACAGGAATCAACCTTCAAGGACTCACATAAAATGGCAACAAATCTGTAGGCCTATAAGTTGCTATACCAGAGGCACTGACCCCCACTCCCCGCAGTGACCCCTCACAGTCTCCGTCACCTCTCTCACAAGACTTCCAAAGGAACCGCCCCCCCAGCCATTGTTACATGTGACCTCATGGCAACTTCCCGACATGAGTTTTGCTGCAGGCTGATGTCTAAATGTTCAAGCACTATAAAAACTGGTTTATTGGATGCAAAAGAGAATCAGGACTTCAAAGACTTTTACTCTGTCAAATTAAATTAACATATGGAACAGCAACTAAGCTATGATTGGTATTCATAGCATCAGCTCTTTGGTAAGGCTCTGGCTGGTTTTTAATGCAGCTTGTTCACTGTTTTAAATGAACTATTGCTCATCTATTCTGGTTAATTAGAAGAATATTTAACGATGTGGGAAATGCTCACAATATACTGTAAAGTATAAAAAGCTGAATACAAATTATCTGTAAAGTGTAATCCAAATATTCTAAGATAACCTCTATATTGTATTTTTTTTAAAAAATTCTTTACTTCGTATATGAAAAAATTAAAACAAAATATTAATGCCGACTTCCCTTGGGTGGTAGGATTAAGGGAACAATTTTATATCTTACACTTTTATAAATTTTTCAAAATTTCTAAGAATGTATTACTTCAAGAATCAGGAAAAAAAAAGAATGTGTTTTTAAGGAAAATACATTTTTAAAGAAAAATATTCCTTATGTAAGTACAAATGTACAAAAAATAGCATGCATAAACAGAAACAAGAATTTCCACAGACATGATTGGCAACATATGGCTATTCTCAGAAAAAGTGTAGTCGATGATTTATATGCCTGTGCAATAGAGGCAGTGTCCACACACAGGACAGGTTTTGACATGAAACATTTTATTTACCTTTTTGTTTATCTTTCTTTCCATTCCTCAGCCTAGAAAACTATAATTGAACAAGCAAAGTATTAGAATAGCGGTAAGATTTTTTTTTTTTTCCCTGGATGAGAAGTCTGTTTCAATCTCTAGTGGGATGCTATTGAAGAAGCTTGATGGAGCTTTAAACAAAATCGGGCAGGCTGAAGCATAAGATGTGGACTATAAGCAGTAGATTTTGTCTTACAAAAACAGCAATTTCATTTGGTTTAGCTGAATATATAAATAAGACAAATTATATATAATAAAACTTGCAATTTTAGTACTTATCCTTATTCCTGTCATATATATATTTTAGTGATAAAGTCAATTTGTTATAACTTACTTTCAAAATAATCAGAAAGCCAAACCTCTAAGAAAAAAGAAAGTTAGGACAGGCATTTCAAAGTCTGATATAAAAGACTTTCTATTTATCTGCAAGTTTTTGATCTTTTTAAATGCTGTTTTCACTCCACAATTCTCTTAATCAAAAGCTGACCTGACTATAGAGTTATATATACACAAGATACTGAAGAATTGGGTAGTCGAATTAGCAGGCAATTTAATCCACAAAATATCAAAATAATTGTTTGGATTAATTGATAGCATCCTTCAGAATCATCAGAACAACCAAATGGGGATATCACAACCATTCTGCGTGCACCTTGCTTTATTCGTTTATAAAAGGCAATACTTTACCTGTAAAATTACAACAAAAAAATTGGTTAAAGAACAATGGCTAAGGAACTGGAAGACAGGGCGGCTTGCATTATTATCTTGATTCTGGATGCTTTCTATTATGGGAAAATAGGATATGCCACAATTATATGTTGAAAGAGATTACCTGATATTATAAGTAATTTTAAAATAAATTCCTCTGCAACTTGAAATTGTTAGATAAATTTATAATCTAGAAGCAGATATAGTGACTGTTAGGCTTTGATCACTCAGCAGACTGCTGGAGCCAAAAGACAGCACTGAGCAGAAGCAGTAAATCCAGATTCTAGTTCTAGCATCTCAAGCCATGAGTTCTACAACCTTGGACAAATCTCCCAAAAACTCTCTAGTGAGAGATCCTCTGAAAAATGAAGCAAATGATTTACGGTTGGATTAAGTGGTGTTTTGCAAATTACTCTATGAATTCAAGATACTATAATTGCTATTCATGATAATCACCATGTGATGTGTTTGGTTCTGTTATTTACTATTACTGGCAAAAAGAACTCCACCTCCCCCAAATAAAACATTTCCTCTTTATTTCCACCAGGAAATCAAGCTGCTCTAGGCAGTTATCACGAATGTGAATTTGTCAGTGTTGAGTCTTGTTTCATTCTAGCACCAAAAATGAACATTATCTGTTATCTGCTAATTGTCCACAGAAGCCCATATCGCACCCATCAAGAAGCCAGAAGACGTGACCTAATTAAGGGTTCAGATATTCTATGGTTTAATCCATATTCATTTTCAAGATGAAGGAGCACTGCCCTTGGAATGCAAACAACCTCTCTTGAGCCACCACCAATGCAGTGTTTGAAAGGGCTGTCAGAAACATTTTGCTAACATTTGACCTAAGTAAATATTCGCTGTGACACTTGGAACCTTTTATATTCAGTCCTTTTTACAGTGACTCCCATTGACCAGGGACCCTTGCTCTGCCCCAGTCACCTCATGATGTCTCAGTCTGCTTGGTCTGCTCTTGTGACTATAGTCTTTTTAGTTTTTCCCAAAGGTATTCCATGCCCACCCCCACTAGCCAGCCCCGCCACCCCCAGATCACTTTAATGTGCATTTCAGCATTGCTCCAAATTTTCCTCATAGACTGCAATTTATATTGCCTCGAACTGATGGCTTAAAATAAATCAATTAATAAAAAATATCCTGTTTCCCTTCATTTTCTAGTGTATATTGGTCTTTTATATATTTGACTTTGCAGCATGATTTTTCAGGCACTACTTTAGTGAAGTGCCCCAAGTTTCAGTTATTTTTATCAGCAAAACCACTAGTTCCAAATTGCACGTTTTGTGGAAAACGTATAAATAAGTCCTAGATCACTATGTATACCTCATGTCCTGGTGCTTAAAATGTGTGTGTGTGTGTGTGTGTGTGTGTGTGTGTATACACACATGTCATATATATATGTATTATACATACATATATATATGACATGTGTGTATACATACATATATATGTATTATACATACATATATATATATAACATGTGTGTATACACACACACACACACACACACACACATGTCTTTGGACCAATATTTATAAATAATGTATTCTCTCTTTCATCTTTCAAATCTCACTTCAGGTTGTTTTATTTTCTTTCTAATCCACTACCTGGTTTATATGACCATCTTACTCTACACAATCGAGGAATAAACTTTTAAATTAATACTGATAAGTAGCACACCGCCATTTCATGTGAGACAAGAAGAGAGTGAGGAAGTCGAAATTACACTGGTTGCACTGTGAGTTTAATAATTAAAACCTGTGGCACGAGCGAGTCAAAGGCTTGGTTGTATAAGAGATGACCAACAAGATCGGAATATGGTTCTCTACTTTTCTCTGAATGTAAAAGTTACCAAAACGCTCTGTCGTATGTTCTATTCCCTCATCTGGGCAGCTGTTTTCTCATACCATGTTAGCATCCGGCAGTCACTTGGTTTTGTTCTTACACTTGTTGAAAAGCATTTCCCCAGGCTCAGTGTGTGTTCAGAAATGATATACACAAGAATATAATTTTTGTTTCTGTTAGTTTTATTTTTACAGGCTCTTGGGCTAAACAATCTTTTTGGAAAGACAAAGAATTTTTTGATCAGAAAGACCTGAACTCGAATCCCACTTCCATCATTTATCACCAGTATGATCCTTAATTTTGTGTAAAATGTCTCATTTTAGAATAAAATGGAGATATTAGAACCTAGCTGACGGAATTCTTTAAACTATTCCTTTTGAGAAATGTTACCGGTACAAAAAACAGCACTTAATTGAGGTTCAGTATTGTCGGTTTAGTACTAACAGTGAAAACAAATTCAGGTTATCATCGGCCTTCACTAATTCAAAGCAATTCTCCTTAATAAATTGAGATTGGCTCTTTAATTTTACTATTATTTGGAATGGAAAAAAATATCTTTAAAGTTGGATGGTCCATACTGTGAACAAACATTTGAACGTGACCTGAAGAAAAGGGACCAAGTCTTACTTATCTTTGTGTGGAGCCAAGGACAAAGTTTGGCACACAGCTGGTTCTCAAAAAATAAACTGAGATTTTTTTTTTTTTAAAGCAAGTTAATCAACACCATCATTTTTTACTGAACTTGAAGCACAGTTCTATGGACCCGAAATAAAAGACTCCTTTTTCTAATATATTCAGTATACGTCAGATATAAGCACTTTGATTAGATTTTCAAAGACAAAGTAGGTTAGTAGTAATGACTTTTCTTTCTTAGGCTTGTGTGCATGTGTGGGTATGTGTGTGTTTGTGTGTATGTGTGACTTTTTATTCTGTTTGAAGAGTTCTGCTGGCGTCCTTGGAATAAGGACTTAAAAAACAAGACTTGGAAATTTGTGGAGATTTTATAGATTCAAGTTATAAGGCTTCCATTGTCTTCTATTATCTAGTAAATAATTAATACCAGGCTCTCTAGGAGGAAAAAAATGTATACATATATACACTTACATGAGTTATTGTAAGTTGTGTGATATAAAAAATTATACCAAACAACGTCAAATAATAAAAAAAAAATGCAAAACTTCATTTGTAAATTTTAAACACCTGTAACTTCGGTTTGACTTGCTCTTTTCTATAAAATTCACTATCAGTTATTTCTGAGTATATCGCCAAATACAGTGTCACAAAATCAGACTATGAGCCAATGCTCAATTATTATTCAATTCATCAAAGAAATAGCTATGTCGTTAAGAAATAAGTGTAGTGCCGCATGCACATAGATTGACATTTTCCTTTACGCTAATAAGTAAGATCAAAGTGAAACAAAAATGTCAGAACCTCACTCACTCTTTGCTGAATAGAATAATAGTTTTTGAATACCCAAAGAATATTTCCTCAAAATTTTTTGTGCTGTTCACAATGTAAAGGCTACAAACACAACACTCTTAATTTAACCTGAATTTCTAAAATGTCCTCAACGACTTTCTTAAGTCTGGACAATCATCGAAACAAGATGTCAAGCCCTAGTTGTAGCATTTGCCAATTTCTGTGGCATGAATGCACCCACCATGGTCAATTTCAAGCTACCAATGTGTCATATTGAATATAGAGTTGGAAAGAGAGGCACGGTGACGGACGTTACACACTATTTTCTGCAGACAGATACAATAAACCTAAATAACCTCCGGAGCATAAATAATAGTAAAATCTAGTAAAATATTTTGGAAATGATGAGTTTTGTGTATTACCTTTGTTTCTTTAATGTAATTTATCTAATTATAAGTTTATACACTTTAATTTTTAATAATTGCTATGTTCAACAACCAACTCACAAAATTCCTGAAAATGTAATAACCTGCTTCAAGTTGGCTCCTGCACACCACAAAATCTCTTAGAAATGCTAGCTGGTTTGGGTCTATCTGGCTTTATCTGCAAACAAGTAAATTTAGTGAGTCTTCAAAAATGACTAGAGCTTCTACTACAGAAATTGGTGGGCTAATTTTGTTCTTAGTTGTTGTCTTTGTTGTTTTTTCGAGAACAAGAAACCATCAAATTGTTCCTGTGGCCTCTGTGCCCCGCTTCGTGCATTTATTACAGTTCACAGAGTTGGTCTGTCTTCTTTGACAGGGCTGGTCCTTGACCAGAGGCTAATGTGCGCTCACTGTGGAAGAATTAATCCCACTTGTCTGGTTCCTACCTGAATTGTGCACAAGATTACAGTCTGATAAGCTCTGCTCTCTGGCACTCAGCTATGCCCTGAACTAGGAACAGATTCTACTTAGCCTGATAACAGATTCTACTCAGGAGTCTTGGGAAGAAGAGCCACTAAACCCAGGGGGTGAGAACAAAACTGAGTCCTCAGAATTGTAGTGCGGGAAATGCTAAGCCGTTTAGTAACTTAGGATCTAGTACTTTTGTAACGAGGTGTCGTCATATAGAAATTTAGAGTGTAGTAAGGCCATACTTGAGAAGGTGGCAACTGGTAGTTACTTTCCTTTTTCTCTAATTGGCAGGTAGCTATGACTGAAATAGCCCAAGGGGATCTCAATTCAAACAAATTGTTTTCATTGTCAACAAAGTAAACATGATCTACTAGTAATTAACAAAATAACTTAAACTGCATAAACAAAATAATCTAAACGAACGAAGTTATTATCCTACAAGTCAGGATTTTGGAAAACACAAAATATTCAGATGACTGAGACAAAGAGTTTTGGCCCCTCATTGGATTTTATTATTTATTTGTTATTTTACTAAACGGGTCACGTAGCTGCCACAATGTCTGACTCTGTGATAAGTGTCAAGTGACTCTGTGAAAACTTGAGTGTCAAGAAACTAGTTATGTAGGTGGTAAAACTGTTGACAGGTAAAATGGGATAGCGCATTTCATGATGGAACTAAAAATATCATCAGAGGCCGTGGAATATTTGTAAATTAAAATGAGAACTAGAGATGAAAAGTCTTCAGTTCTCAGCATAAGAACAACAGAATCTGGAAAACAATTACTTTTTCCCTCAGAATAGAAAATCCTGCAGGGTAAAGACCATGGTAAAATATAGAGAATAAACAGGCTGGAGAGAATTAGGCTTTTTCTCAATAAGCATTCAGAAAATCGGCCAGAACGTTTACATTTAATTCCTTCCGCCAGAATTCTTCTCGTTCAGAGATAAACTTTGTTTCAAATACTCTTTTCTCTCTACTCAAACCTCCTGCAATTCAAAACATATCTTGAGATTATCACATCATAAGGCAGATTTTCCAAAGTGTGTATGTCCTGTGATGATAAGGAGAAAAGCCAATGAAATAATGGAGTGAATTCGGAAGCAGGGAAAAGTAGGATCTGAAGGCATTTTGGTGGGAAGTTAAATGTAGGTACTATAGAGAATAAATAAACATTGAAAAGCACTTGCTCCCAAACGTGCCATAAAGTACAGGCTATGAAATATAAGGATATTTAGAAACAGTTGGATATCTGACTAAACCTTTAAGTTTTCATTTGTTTGGAAGCATGACATGTACTCGGACAAGGGGCAGAAGAGGAAGAACACAGCCACCACAGTTTGCCAGTCGAAGTTGGGATCTGGCTCCATCACCCTCTAACGCTAAAACCTCCCGGAGCCCATTTCCTTATCTGCAAAATGGGATGAGCGTAACATGATTTTGTGGGGCTGTCAGGAGAGTTAAGAATAATGTGAATCAAGGGCTTGACAGTTAGGGCTCGATATACAGTTGCCACCGCTGAGATCACAGTAGGTATAAATGAAATGTGAGCCCTGAAAGGCTATCAAATACATTCAAAAAACCGTATGTATGAAACATTGAATGTTAAATAACATCAATATTCTAAAACTCATAAGGATTTCTTAATAGAAAAATAATGACGCCTAGTTAGCATGTTTTTGGGGACTGGCTCCACAGGAAGCACTAGTCACTGTAGATTCCCCTGAGACTGAGAAGCTCTGCCTTCTAGAGCTGCATACGTCACTGAAAAGATCTGAACATTGGTTCATGATTTATAATAGATTATACTGAACTGACTATAACAGCATTAACCAACAAATGAAACCCGAAAGAAAATGAATGAAACAGCTCTACCGAAGATCACAATTTTCTACCCTGTTGTGCAAGCTGGCAAACTTTTCCCCCATCCAATCTATAGTACTTGTACATTTAAAAAACTTAACGAGCTAGGGGTCTCTGAGGGCTATTACACAGCATTGCCACATCTTAGTGAGAAAGCAGCCTGGCACCATGTTTGTTACCTAATAGGGCCTGAAGCTCACACTGAAACACACACTAAATCAAGTCACATCAGAATTGAGATGAAGAATTAACATCAGTGGCTTCTGAACACATGAAACCATTGTGCTATCCTTTCCTGTGGATGAATCACTTAGTTTTTTTTATTTATCCAGGAGCAATGAGAAGCATTGTTCCTTATCCACCATCGTTCGCCCCAATTATCCCTTTTGAATTTTAAAACACTGTTCTGCGGTCTCTCTCCCTTTGTGCTCTCCCTGGTCAATTCGTTTTCGTCCTTTATTCTGGGCTCCCGTATTAAGATGGAACATATGAAAATGTGTCAAAACTAAGTGGCCTACCTCTATTTAGATACCTAAAACTTGACTTATTCCCAAGTTACAGCACAAAGATTTCCATTTAAAATAAGATTTTTTCTTTAATTATCTTTGAAATTTATAAAACGATGTCAATAACACGACTGCACATTCTCTGGTTTGTCAGTTTCTTTTCACCAAAACCTAGTGTTATGTCACCTAAGATAATTCTGAACCACACTTTTCATTTCTTTGCTATTGCAGGGATCAGGTTCCGACTAACCGATTCTACATTTTCTGAGCAGCAAACAGGAAACGACTCGGACTACAGAGCTAGAGATGTGCCAGGCAGAGCAGCCACACGAAGTCAGATTCTTATGTTAAACGTTTGCTCCCACAGACTCATTCATCACAACTACTAGATACTTTCGGTAATTAAGTGCCAGCATCTAAGAAAAATCTCTAAATCAGAGTCTTCATGTGGTATTCCTCCAGTGTTTAATCAGGTAGGAAAACAGACCTCCCCATAGGCTGCGAAACTACTGTAGATCAGTTTATAGAATCATCTTAGTTCCAACAAAGGCCTGCAACTGGCCATTGACTTATGAGCAGCAGCCAAGGTCAGAAGATCTGCTTCTAGAAATGGCCGTTCCGCACACACAGAAAAATGTACATTCATAAAAAGAAAGGAGAGGAAAAGACTAAGAGGAAGAAGGAAAAAAACAGAAAGAAAGAAAAAGGGAGAGAAAGCACTACACCTCTGACAACAGCAGCTTTGTGACCCCACTGGTAACGTTACCCAGTTTTGTTTATCATGAAAAGACCCCATTAATGTCTCAGCCCCATCAAACAGCAGACCAAGTCCATGAATGGCACCTATCAGAGCCCAGGGTAAATCCAATGATTAGAGGGAATTCGCCAAAGGGCCTTTGTAGCTGAGAAAAATGCCTACTCCAGAGAGGAATGCAGAAAATTCCTGGGAGCACAGGCCCTCCTTTGTTGGCAGTCTGGCGGTATTCTGGAGCAAATAAAGGGACAAAAATGGGATCTTAGATGCAATGAACATTTGAAGAAAATGTTTTTCAAAGACCTCCTCGAAACATTCCTTTAAAAAAAAAACCAAAAAGCTATTACGCTGATAAAGATGAACTACAGAACTTCTACCCAAGCCACTATTTCATAGTATTGCATAACCTTGGGGATTCTCAATAGGAACATAGTTTTAGTTAGATCCCCTTTGTCACGTTGTGTTTCCTGGTTAAACACTAAGCCAAAGTTAAAACTTTACAGATAAGAAAACACACACGCACACACACACACATACAAACACACATTCACTCATTCACCTCAAAGTTACTGACAGAAGCAACTGAGATTTAGCGGAACACAAAAGCACCAGGCAAGGAAATAGGACAGTATATAATACTGAATTGAGTGTAGTATTAACCAAACCCAGACCAGAACAGAGCACAAAGCATAAGCTGAGCTATCACCATTATGAAAACATGAATACAACCAATGAGAAAGCAGATCTGCCAGGCAGACTAAATTGGATGCAGACCGGAAGTTAAGGCATAAGGACCCTAGACACCAGCAAGCGTTGTTCTCATCTTTTCTGTACGCAAGAGCAATATTTGTTCACTCAAACCCCCTAAGTAAAGTATGGCGAAAATAACATGCCTTATATTGTTTTTACCATTCAATAGCCTGCGTCTACCAGTGCATGCAAAAGGAATGCCGGGCCTAATATACTTCTTTTAGTACGTTTTCCTGGAGAAAACAGAATTGTTCAGTTTTGCTTGGTGAGAAGAAGCTGACATAATAGACTATGAATCAGAACCTTAAGGCACAGTGGCCTTAAAATCTTATTTTAAACGTTAAAACTTAGGTACTTGTCAGAAAGGCATTTGGTACATCTGAATTTCTCATTTTTCTAAAAAGGCCCCCTTCCTTCCTAAGGCCCAAACAATTTTAATGACTTTTCTGCCCAATGTGCCCCTAAGTGTAATACCTTTCCTCATAAATCTTGTTACAGACTTATTTTATGTTCCATTTTAATGTTTGCTGGGTCGAGGGAGGAGCAAAGTAATAATCATGTAATTCCCATTGAAGGTTTTCCTCCCCTTTCTCCTGAGGTGAAATCTAATAAAATATTATTTATTTGCATCTTTGCAGAGCTATCCACTAACATTTTTCAAAACTGTAGTAAAGCGGTTGCAAAGGTGATATCTTTATTGCTTTGCAAATGTATGTTCATGTTATTATTTGTTTTAAATGCCATTTTACTGATACCGACGGATTTGCATTATAAAGCTGTATCAGGATGTTCTTTGGGGGATACACAACAAATGTAAACCTCTGGATTGTGCTCCTCCATACTCACTTCTATTTGCCCGTGTAACCATATAAAACACTTCTCCCAGACTTCCCTTCCAAATAGTTGAGCATACATAATTGTGGAGTTATGGCATCACTGTTTATGACCAAACTTGCCCTTTCTAAGAGTTATTTCAGTAAGTCTCTACCTTGGAGTGTACTCCCATAAAATTTATACATCTGTGCACCAAAAGGGAGAGGTCAATTTTACTTTTGCATCATTAAATATATAGTTTTGCAAACACTAATAAATACAATACTTTCTCAACATACATGATGGCTTGAAAAACAATTGGCATACTTTCCTGATGTATTTTGCAAATTTCCTCCTATGTCTGGACTGAAAAAGCTTTATTATTAGAGTTCTTATGAATAAAATGCTTAGTTTTGCCAACTTAAAAAAATACATTTGAAAGAAATGTCTAGAGCAGGAATAAATTCAAGCGCAGAACAAAATAAACGCTCTCAACAACCCTGATTCAGGATTCCCTATAAGTGGAGTGTATCCCTCCACCACTGTCTAGTTCTCTGAAATCTTGCCAAATGCATAAATCCTGCAAACATCTTCTAAAAGATAAGAATGAGCTTGAAAACAGATCATCAAAGAAATATGCAGTGCCTATAAAATAAACCACACACATACACACAATTCTCATTTACCAGATCCTCTTTCAAAAATCTAGCAGATGGTAGAGTTTTAAAACTAAGTTTTTCAAACTGAAATTTGATTTTCTATTTAAACCAGAATCCTTAGCATGTTAAAAAAAAATATGCAGTGGATATAATTCAAACACCAGGGGCACACAACCATGCTCAAGTTAAAGTGGCCAATAGCAGAAAAGAAAGATTAATAAGAACTGTGAATTCAAAAACATGACACTACTTTTTAGCTCTGTAACTTTTCATTCCTTTATAGCATTTCTTTATAGTACTACAATCTGAAAAAAAGTGAATTCCATCAAATCACAAATAGTTGAGCATACATAATTGTGGAGTTATGGCGTCACTGTTTATAACCAAACTTGCCCTTTCTAAGAGTTATTTCAGTAAGTCTCTACCTTGGGATGTACTCTCATAAAATTTATACATCTGTGCACCAAAAGGGAGAGGTCAATTTTACTTTCGTGTCATTAAATAAGGAATTCCATTAAGGAATTCCATCAAATCACAAATACTCTACTTCAGCTAGTGACATGTTTGGGTACGGTGAGCAAAAACAAACACTATGATAAGGACCAGCTATCCTGTATAGGCTGGATCTTAAACAGAGTTAGAAAATCAGACACCGGTCCTGTTTTCTCTTCTCTTAGAAGACTCAGACCGTTCTAATGTCTTTCTTTTTTGATCCCCATCCCCCAAAATTAGATGAATTAAACAGTTTGTCACTTAGTTGCTTAACTTCTGGAACGACAGCTCTGATTTAGCTCTGTGCCAGTAGGAACTCTCAGGCCAGCTGTGGCCCATGAAGGTGGCGGTCACACAGAAAAGGGTGGTGACCAGCCATTGCTCTGGAATCCGACGACATTCGCTAAGGATGAACATCTCAAACAAGGAGGTGGTTGCAAAAGCAAGCTCTGGTCTGCAACTCATTTACAAACATTAATACAGAAAATAGCTCCTTTTCTTTTCTTTTCTTTTCTTTTCTTTTTTTTTTTCCGAATTTTAAACTTCTGCTCTTTAGAAGAAAGAAGTCACACTGAAGATATAACAAAACTGTAACAAAAGATGGTATTTATTCTTTTCAAGCATATCTGTTTGGCCCGTACCCATACAACACTGAATTCTGGAGTGCTCTGTCATGGCTGATTTGCCATGAGACCAAACGCCTCAGACCTCAGCCGTGACCACACTGACGTGAAGAGATGGTAGATGTGCTGTGAACAAAATGGGTCTTGCTGTGGCCCTTAAAGGTTCTCCTGCACTAACAGAAATTAGAGAGCTGAGCAACTTCACCCGTCCTCCATGCAAGACCTCATCTCCCCTTTTACAGGAAACGGGGGCCAAGTTAGTGGGGCATGACTATAATAGGAATCTGTGGCTGTGGAGTAGTGTAGCCATCAGTATAAATCTGTCATGGACACACTCGCGGAGGAAGAGGGACTTCCACACACTGCAGCCTGTACACTTTTTGATGCAGATACAGATTTATGGCACACGGGAAGCTGAGAGCCTTTGAGCCAAAGGGGTGCTGTGAATCAAGGCCATTTTGTAGGTTTCCGCAGCTCGAAGGAGCTACACATTTATAATTGTGCTTGAAGTCAGCCCCCTTCTAGCCCCAGGAGGCAGCACCATTTGGATTTTCCCCAGCAGCTGGCCAGCTCTAGTTTTAACAACAGGATGAATGGATTGAAGACTGCCGAAGGGATGAAAAGCATTATGCCAGACTCTGAGAGACCCTTCCTTGACTCCACTGTTCCCATGTATCGGATTCATTCAGAGATGATGAACTCCACTTTGAAGAGTCCCTTGCATTGTTCACCCAACACAGATGACTCTTTCACCAAGATACTTAAAAATGATCCAACTGAGACCTTGAGGAAATGTCTAAAAATGTTCCAGACAAGAAAAGAAAAAGGGAGTCAGCTAAAATTCAATTAAACACCAGCTCAGAGTTGGTGTTAATTAATTAAAAACACAATTTCAAAGCATCCCTAATAGAAGACTTCCTCCATGCAGCCAGTATCTGATTCAGCGAGTGACTCAAGCAATAAAATCACAGTTGGGATGACTCTCGTGGTGCTGGCAGGCCAAGTTCAATATTTTCCCTATGAGGCATGCCTGTACTATAAAAAGAATGTGATGTTTGAAAATGAGTGTCTCTGCTCTCTGTGTGCTGGCATTAAAAGCCTTTCCTAGCCCTCCTGCCACATTTCGAGACTACAGTATGAATCACAATCATGTGGCGAGCACCTCCTTGCCAAATTCTTTCATGCTGCTACCACGGTGCATTCCCTCTCAGCCTTCTGCCAGCAGCCTCTGTCCCCCAGCCAAGACCATCAGCGTGAGTGAGTGTCGGTGGAGAGGCAGAGTACTCCGCTCCCCATTTACCAGCGCAGAGACAAGAAGGCCCATTCTCGTAAAACCGTAATTGCCAAATTGACCGAGTGGGCAAAAGTCAGCTGAGAGATGAAGCAAAGGAGCTAGAGAGAAAGGATGAGACACACGAAAAAAGGACAGACATTTTTGGAGTGTAGCCTCTGTGCCAGGCATGGGGAAAAGGCTCTTTAAATTCACGCTCTCGGGACCATTTGAGAGCTTGCTTTCCAGCATGTCATCAGCTTGGCTCAAATAAACGCTCATAAAAATTTTTTTAAAAAAATCATGCTCTGGTGTAATACTCCTGAGAAATGATCACTGATATTATGGGTGAGGAAACTGACACCCACAGGTATTAGAGAAGTGGCTCACTGTATTACATAGCAAAAGACAGCTGAGCTTAGGCTGGAACATAACTTAGTGTCCCTGTCACTTCCCTGCTCTTTACCCTGCCACAGCTGATTCTACAGCTCAAACTTGGAGAAGCCAGAAACTGCTCTTCTGCTCTCTTGAGCTCCTTAATATTTTAGTCACTCTTTTAACTACCACTGTCCCCTAAATGCACATAACGCCACTTTCAACTGTACATATTTATTAAAATGTTTGTCAGCCAGATTAACATCCTTAGGACCCATCTTTCACAATCATAACCACAGAAGCCACCCCAAGCCTAACAGCCATCCCCAAATGCTGCTCCAGGGTCAGAAAGGGAACAGGGAGAGTGTATGGAGGATAACATTATTGTAGTTTAACATCATGAATCACTACTGATGGAACCACTCAAAATTTATCCCCTACTTACATCTGCATTTCCTTTGTGTTCATTTATTGCTGTGGTTAACTACAGATTAATCGACTTGCCAGTTTTCTGGCTGAGTCTCCCGTAAGCCTAGCATTGTCTGGCCCCCAAGAGGCAGAAATGGATCATGGAACCAGGAAAGTCCCTGGAGTTACCATGCTTATTGAATCTCAATCTTGTAAATGGCCTGCTAGGTATAAGGGTTTGGAATCAAAAACAGTGTGGGAAGGGTTAGATTTCTACGCTTCACAGGAAAAAGACAACTGGTTCCAAGGGCTGGGAAGGAGGGGAAGATATGGGAGAGGAGATAAAGGAAGGACTTCTGATCTACCTGAAAGCAGAGTAGGGGCGGGCGGGCGGGCGGCAGAATTTCATGGCACATATAATTAGCTCGAGTCAGGAGTGTGACATGGCTGCCGAAAAGGGAAAAGGTTTACATCCTGAGCAGCATTATAGAAATATAGTGTTTAGAACAACACAAGGTGATGGTCTCATTTTTCTTTACATTGATCAAATCACAAGAATCTGTTAATGAAAGATTAAGTGGGACTTTGAAAGGACTCAAAACCAAGGCCTATTATTTTATTCATTCAGTCCATCATTCACTTAACAAGCACGAATTGTGCAGCTATTATGTCCCAGGCACTGTTCTAAGGGCTGGACATACAAAAATGCATAAAATATGGTCTCTGCTCTATCAAACTTGAATATAGTGGGATAATACAATGTTTTTAATGCTATGTGTACTTAAGTAGTGGCCTGTACTTGGTAACAACTAAACTTTGTAGTGGAATACTTTTCAAGATTTGGGCAACTCTCACCTTAAGAGTTTTTGCTGATAAAGTTAGCCCAGAGGAATCTGAAGATTCTTTGCTACTTAAGTACTCTGTGAGCTGGTGATGTTGTTGCCGTATAGCTCCATTATCTGTAACAATTGTGGAAAAAATAGAAGTGGTTAAGAATTAGCAGAAGGACAGCTTGGCTTTTCTTTAATGAAGAAGGCAGAAGAAGTTTTCAGAGTGACCTGCCATGTAAGTGGGGCTAGGCTGTCAAAAGAGATAGGTAGTCACATACAGTGTCTCTGAAGCCAGCCTGCACTGCCTCACTCTATCACTTATTAGCTGTTGAATTCTCCAGCAGATTAGTTTACCAATCTGTACCTTGCTTTCTTCATCAATAAAATGTAGGTGATAATAGTACTACCTCACTGAGTGACTATGAGAAAGAAATGAGATTTCTCACAACGACCCCGATATGAACTTTCCCATGACCTAAACAACGTCCCGACTAAGATTTGTCAACAGCTACTCACCTACCTCTTTAAAGTTATACTCCTATTCGATAACTATTTTGCAAAGCTAGAACATTCTATCCTAGTCTTGATTGGCCTTGTATACTGGGTTTTCAATTAGCATTCTTGTAACGGAAACTCTCTACTCACCTGTTTTCATCTGTGTGTATGTACAGTTATTTACTATATATTTACTATAACAGATTGTCTGGACGTCTACGGGGCATTTGAGCATCCTCCACTCAGTGCTCAGATTACATTTTGGAAAAGAAAAGGAACAAATGCCAGATAACACTAGCAGCTCACGATTTGCGGGGGCAGGGGGAAGCCCTCTGTCTTGAAACTTAAAGGAAAAAAAAAAAAAACCTATTGTGATTCTATGTTAATTACAATAAGTCTTTTCAAAATCCAAATGAAATAAGTCTTAAATACCTAGGTGGATACTAGAGTTTATGTGACTAGAATAATACAACAGTTTGAGAGATTAAAATGAGAACAATTAATATTTAAGAAATGTTTAATACTTTGGATATTTTGGTGTAGGTTGGAGCAAGGTGACAATAAAATTCAAAAGTATGGTAAAACAAGATATCAAGCTTGTAGTCCTTGCTAGCATGTACATGGAAGGCAGCTCACTACTGGTAGAAAGAGCACAGGCTCTGAAGTCCGACAAGCATCTCTAAAAACGAGTGATAGTCTCTGGGTCCCTGAGCCACCTTTGTGAAAAGAGTTACTAGAGATAATCTGGTCAAAATGCCTCACACACTATAGGCATTCTATACATAGTGGTGAATGAATCCATGAATCAATGGTGTGCACGAAGTTTTATTCAAAAGTTCCTTTTTTAAGAAAATATCTATCTGTGCCTCCCTAGCTCACAAACTGCATCTTATGCCCTTAAACTGCTACGGAAAAGGGCATCGAGGACCTCAGGAGAACCACATTGCGAAGGTGCGTGTGTGGGGCGTGCATGTGGGGGGTATTATTGTGTGTGTAAGTGAGAGCAGAAACTTTAAAACCTAACAAGTGATCCAAAAGAAACATAATGCTTTGGTGTAAGAGGCAAGAGAACGCAACTGGAATAATAAACTGAGAAGTTGTTGTTGTTGTTGTTTTAAAAAAAAAGCTGATCTATGGCAAGCCATGTTAACTACAAGTATCTTCTTATAGGGTCTTAGTGATCAAACTCCAAAGAATCTTTACTGTTTAATTATTTTTGTGATAAAAGTTAAGATCTATCACTCTCTAAATTTTTTAGAATTTCACAGATTCTAATATAAAATTGTTTAATACTCTTCCATTTGGTAATTCACTGAAATGCCCACTTCAGAAAAAAGAGTCAAGTTAAGATTTTCATTGCCTTCATCAAACTGATCTTAGGGCAAGTCATCAAACTTTCGTCTTTGAAATTCCCACTAAAATAACACTGATTGCATAGGGAGCCATTTGTGTAATGAGCTCTTTATAGAAAAGACATCACTTAAATTGCCAAATAAATAGAGTGAGGTAATTGGCCTTGTACAATTCTGGGCCACGAGGAACATGCATTACCTTCTAAATGAGCTCAAAGTCATTAAAAATTCCAAAAACTTCATAATCCAATCTATACTTCAAGAGAGTCTTGCTTGCTTATCAGAGAATGGTGGAGGAAGGCAATGAATAAAATGGTAAGTGAGGAATTCAATGGACTGTGCCTTCAAATAGCAAAAGTGTGTTGAAGATAAGGCAAAGAGTGAAAGTAACCACTGCCAGTTGGCTCTCGGCTGGCAAACCGAAAAGCTTTGTCAGAAATTTCTCTTGAATTCTGTGGTATGCCCTGGTTGGGTTTGTGGCTCCTTCTCGGAACACCTCTGTGTTGTCTTTCAATCCAAAGTCCTTCTCAGGAGGTCCCTGCAAGAATGATGGGTCGAAAGAAGCCTCTCGCCAGGAAGAGGCAGCAGGACTAAGGGCGCTAGAGAATCTTTAACCTTAAGGGAACTGTCGGCTTGAAAGTATTTTGAGAACAGTCCACTTTAAATTCCACTCAGCATCCTAACCCTTTAAAACCATGTACTCTTTTTAGTCAATGAACATTTTTGAAGAATGGTGACAAGAGAACAACAAAAATATAAATGTAAGCCAAATTTAATAAGGCTGATCTTTTAACCTAGTAATTTGCTTTTTTTTTTAAGAAAGGACATTTTTATAGCATAGATATTTGATATCATCAAATCAAATTTTAAAATAATTTTGAAAATGTGACTCAAGTAACAGTCATTAGATCTAAAAAACATTTTTATATCATTGTTGTGATTATTATTATCATTTGAGCCAAGATATAAGGGAGAGGTCGCCTGCCTTGAAATTATTTTTTTAAAAAAATTGATTTGAGATATTTAGAGTGCGCTGTACCGTAAGATGCATAAATGATCCTGTTGCCTCAAAACAAACTATTTTCCAGCATGTTATTTATTCCCGGGGACTGCACACATTGTAGATGACATCACCAGGGCTGCTAGTGCACAAGAAAATAAGCGAATGAAACACACAATTGGCTCATGTGGTAACTTATCGGGTTTGCCAAATGGAAAAGAACAAAAACGGGGAGGGAAAACATTTTGTTTTCAATCTGCAAGGATATTAATAAAACTCAAACGCAGCATTCTGTGGCTACGTTTCCCAGGAAGAGGAGTCTCTTCTGGCCAAAAGAACATAACAAACTTTTGTATCTGAGAAATATGTATCTCGTGATGTCACTTACCATGACTGGGACTGGGAACATGTTTCTCTGAAACTCAGACACTAAGGAAAAACTTGAGGACAAATTCTACCTAAAACAATCTGCAGTTCAGAGTTAATCAATTCGGTGAGTGTAATTTGACCCATTATATGCCACAGCTTAAAATCAAGAGTTTCTCTAGATAAAATTCTAAAGAAATACAAACTGTAAGTCACCGCTTACTGTAATGCCAGAGAGAAGATAAAGTGGAAGAATATAAAAAGTTATTAAAAAAAAAAAGACTTCCTATGCAAGTGTAATTTACAGACAACAGAGAGAAATGAAAACAGCAAACTTCATAATGCTGAGTAATAATTAAAAATAGAATCATTCGGAAGGCTTGTTATGATTTTAAACTTTCTGAGCACAATCCAAGTTTGGAAATTGTAAGTGATTAGTAATATTATTTAACACTTTGATAGCACTTACTAGGTGCCAGGCACAATTTGAAGCATTTTACATAATTAACCCATTTAATGTCCTCAACAACCTGTTATAATAATGTGATTATTCTACTCCCATCCCCCTTCTGTAGCTGAGGCAGTTAAGTCCCAGAGGGATTAGGAAACACATCCAAGGTCACACAGGCAGTGTTTATTAGCACGTATTAATCCAGATGAGGTGAACTAACAAAACTTCAAAGATACTAATAAATATTGAGAATTTAGAAGCATAATTCCGTTAGGACATGAAAATTTTGATAGAGAAATTTCACCCAGTAAAATAATAATGTTGAGGTATTCGGACCGCTTACCTTGAGGATGCAAATTATATGCACAAATTTACAACCCTTCCTTAGAAATAAAGGCCAGCACAAATAAAGTTTAAATTTTGCCCTTGACAGAAAAAGGAGACATGCTTGTGCATTAATATTGATTAGTCGTTACCGACCGGGCAGCCACAGTTTGGTAAATATGTTCATTTTTACCAAGGGCCATGGAACATGCATATATATCAAAATATCATATGAAATTATTTTTTCCCAGTTTTTAATCTCTTCTTGAATTCTCTAACTTAAAATAATACATACATATGACAAAGATGCCTGGTTCCTTGATTTCAACAGAGTAGCATTTATTTGGAAAGCAAGATTGCTTATTTTAAACTGCGTCTCTTTTTGGAAATATTTAGAATTTTGGAAGAAGTAGCCTTGGCAATAGTGTTGTCCAGCCTTTAATTTACAAGCGACAAAACAGCTCAGGCTAGGGCTAACATTACAAGGGAAGCAGAACATGGCACAATGACTAAAAGCCTGGGAGCACTCAGCCAAGTGGCCTTGGGCAAGTTATCTAACCTCTCAGCCTCACTTCCACAAAAGGGGGAAACTATTTCATGGGGTTTTGTGGAAATTAAGCGAACTAACAAATATTAGAGTATTTTGCACAATACCTGACATCCAGTAAGGTCTCAATAAATGGTCAGTGTTATTGTATCATTATCTTTATTAAGTGATTCACGACCAGTTAGTGTCAGAACTGGATGTAAAAGCACTTTTGGAAAAAGTGTTATCATAAGCTGGCTCCTCATCTCTTCCATATACCTGGGCCGAAGGGCGAAAAAGGGCGAAAAACCGTGTCATTAGTGTTTTCCCCAAATGCGGCATAATTCACCACCTCCTCTCTTCCTTTATCCCTACAACAATCATTCAACCTTTTAGGAAGTGTTTTCCATCAGAATATAACTTCGAAGTTGGCCATTTTAAACTCCAGGTCAGGAAGGTTCAAATGCGCTTTCACAAAGGGGATAAACATAGATGCAGGAAGTCTGAAGGGCAACGATTCCATGGCTCACATAACCCGTTTCCTCGTTATTCAAGCTGGGCTCTTCCTGGAAGGGGGAGGAGTGTCTGCCATTTGATTAAACATTACAATAACATCAAAACTAAACAAAATCATATAATCAACCAGATCTTAATTCTAGTGCACTTACTCCGCCTCGTGAAAAGCAACCCTGTTTTAAAAAAAAAAAACATTTTGCTGACAGAGCTGGTGTTTATGAACAACTCCCTATCTTTCCTGCTCCGCTTGCATCTCAAGTCCTTGTGTTTACTGAGGGCTTCCTAAGTGCCAGGCATCATGCAAGTGCTTTGTGTACACTTTCTCATTTAATTCTCACAACAAATCCTTAGAAGGAGGGAGTAATGTATTATTCTCATCCCCATTTTGCAGATGAGATAACTGAGGCTGGGGAGAGTAAGCTGTCCAGGGTTACATCATTAGCAGTGGAGCGACAAAATCAAAAGCAGTGTGCACGGGCCCTCAGGCCACTGCTCAGGTATGCACATCCTCTCTGGGCCTCAATGTCCCATCTTTGAGAGGATGCAGCCACTCTGGAAGGTCCCCTGGCCTGCTACTCCAGGGCCCCCTGCTGCTGTGGCTGCTGTGGCTGCTGCTGCAGCTGCGGCTGCGGCTGAAGCTGTGGCTGCGGACGGACGGGCTCCTTTGTTTCCACACTCAGCTGCTCTGGCCGGCCTCCCCGGGCTCTGCCCTGTTTTGTTTGTGTTGCTGGACCTACTACAGACGCACTCCTGGCAGCGCAGCTGGGAGTACAGCCGAGGCTTCCTCTTTCGCTCAGTTCCTGGCCGCTTTAGTAAGAACAGAAAAGGTGGGCAGGGGCCAACTGGCAGAAGCCACAGAAATAGCAGCGCATGATTCTCATAGGAGCAGCAAGAAAGGTCGGCACGCAGGACCCCGCCGTCTGCCGAGCTCTTTCATTGACTAAGGTTGCTTTTGGCACACACAGGCACAAGGGGTTTCCACGCTCATTTCCCTCCGGTCAGAGCAGACAGCTTTGGCGATAGACAACTCAGAGGCAGGCCAGCAACCGACTGTCCAGGGACAGGAGATGGAGACATTCAATTGCAAAAGCCACATGGGAACCCCACAATCTGAATCTCTCAACGCGTTCTGCAACATGGAAACTCCCCGGGGACCTACCGAGGGCCAGGCCACCTCTGAGCCATGGGAAAAAGTGTGCAGTTCGAGGATGTGTAAGCGGCAGTGAACCGGCCATCCCAGCACACGCGTGAGAGGAGGGCTCCGGGATTAGCAGGCTTGCTTCACCAGCATGCCGCTCTCATTAGCTACTGCCGGGAGGGAATACGTGTGGCGCTGTCTGCGGCGAGGCAGAGGGCGGCGAGTGAGTCAAGCTCTCTCCTTCCGCACGGTTTCTCCTCTCCCTGTCATTCTCTCCAGCTCTTTCTGGGTCTAGGACAATACTCAGGTCGAGACAGCTCCAGTCATAGCTGGATCTTTCCACTGCTTAGTAAGTAGCACACAGGAGGATTTGCTGGAGTGGTTTTTTGTTTTGTTTTGTTTTGCTACTATTAAGCAAGATTGCTTCATAATCCTTTAAGTGTTTTTTAGCCAAGTTTTATTTACATATCCTGGCCGGCCAGCACGTGACTAACCCAGGATGTCACGGAGGGAAGAAGGCAGATGCTACATCTGAAAAAAATTCTGATGCTGTTTCACTCAGGAGACACAAACAGCTGAGCCATCAAGAGGACAACTGTTTGTTGGGCCAACACCACACAAAACTCTCAGACTCTGGAGATCCTCAGAGACGAGAAGAAGGAGCTGCTGAGGTAGGGGGCAGAGATGCAAGTAGTTCTGCTTCTGTCTCCTTCTCTTCCTTTCACTCTCTCCACTCCGGGGGCAAAGCGTTAGGAAAGCCAGATGCCTAAAGCATCTAATACATGTGAATGGTGGTAAATTGTCAACTCACAGTACCACAAATGAGACACTTGAAATGTAACGCCTTCCTCCCAATTTACACACCACCCAGAAACAAGCTGCACTGGCACCGACAGAAAGGAAATTTGAACCATTTCCCTAAAGGCATTCTTTCAATCCATATCTACTGAGTGGTTTTATGTGACAGAATCATGCTAGACATATCAAGGAGCTTTTTGTATCTTTTACCATATGATAATGATAAATAGAGCCATTTCTCAAAACTGTATCTAATGATCTACCAGAAAGTTAAATGGATCCTGACTTATCAGTGAGTCTTTCTTTAAAAAAGTAAGAGACCTAAAACTCAAGATCTAGATTCTTAGAAAAAGAATCTCTTCACCAATGAGAAATTCTTAAATATTAAAATAAGCATTTACCAGGAGGTATCAGTGAGGTTCTGACTATATATAGTCTGCTTCTCAAGCAAAACATACCACAACACAGACAGTAACTTTCTATTTCTCTTATCCCTCCATACTGCCTAGCTTTGCACTTTAAGCAAGTCATTTAGCTTCTCTGAGTATACATTTTATTATCTTTATTATGAAGGGGCTGTGTTAGGGATTTCTAATTTCTCATTTACTTCTAAAACGAAGTAGTTGTTGAACGAAAGTTTAATATTGTCAATGGCAGCGTTTATTTTAATCTTTAAACACAAAGGGTAATACATGCTGCGCAGCACAAAAATAGCTCATTGCCATAACCTCTGAGAAAAATAGTTTTGCAAAATTTTCCTTGCTCTTCTTGGGGGAAAAAAAAATATCATGCCATCGGGCTCTGTGAGGCGATGCCGGAGACAGAGAATGGAGATAGGAGTTTTATTTATTGCTTTAAACTGCAATATTTTGAAAGTGTTAGGATTTTCCCCCACGGAAAATGCTTTTGCCTCTAATATTATCGCCAGTGATAGAGAGTTAGTGTCGAGGGTTTGTGAATGGATTTCAGAATGTGCAAGTGGCACCTCCCATCGTTAGCCGTCTACATTTTTTTATAACCGCTTGCATACTTTTGGTCAACCACTGTAAAATAAACAGTCTTTCCCAAATGTTTTTGTTTTCTTTGACAGCACAGCAATAATTCACTTGGAATGCTGCAGAATAGAATAGCACTTTAATGCTGTTGTAAGAGTGGCTTTTTACGATTTCTATTCATCGAGTTGTTTTTCAGTTAAAAGATGCCAGACTGAAAAGAACATAAAATACTTTGGAGATGTGTTATGCTTAAATCTGTTCTCCCTATCCTTTCAAAATATATATATAAGTATAATATATGTATAAGCACACATGCACATGTGCATAACTGTGTGTATACACATATTCCATATATATACTAAAAATGATAGTCACCTGAAGTGTCTGCTTTGCAAGTGTCTTTGTTTTTGTATGTGTACTTTTGTTCCATACTTGAGAAGTAGAACATTGAAACTAAAGTACAGTTTTGTGTTCATGAAAATGAAAATGTAAATTAATATTTATTCCCGTCTAGAAAAGTTTTAGAAAAAAAATGTCCTAACACACTCACTGCTTAACTCGGTAAATATAAATACTCTTGCTCTTTTCTTCTCCAGTCATGCACATACTAACGAATAAGTTTAGAAAAAAAAAATATAAAGTTTGGTCAAAAAAGCTTTATTTCCTTTCTTTGGAGGGTAGGACGGGGGTGACCTCAGGTGTCTACAGTAGAGTAAAATGTACATCTATGTGTCAAAAACGGAAGGATGAACTTTAACTGGGGAAACTGCAGTCTCCGTGCACCATTACATAGGACATCTTCACACTGGGCAACATTCGAAGTAAGAAGTTGGAGTCTGGGCAGTGCTCCATTTTCATCTTAACCACCCTCCCCTCTAAGAAAACCCCATCTCTAGTCTGCACAACATAGCTCTTCAACTGTGGTCTATGACCAGCATGAATAAGTCTTGTGTTAGGTTGAATTTCAGGAGCTGGGAGTTTATCAGCTGAGCCATCTCACCTGCATTCTTTGCAAGTGACTGGAGCCCTGGAAGCCTGGCCTCACTTTGGGCTCCTCCAGCAGAGAGCAGTGAAACACTGTCAATAAACTTAATTCTGAAAACCAGAGTAGCCTCCAAGCTAAGAAAAAGGCAAAGACAGAACTGGCAGGCTCATCAGAAAAAATGGGGGAAACTGGGCTTGTAAATTTTAAAAACTGGATAGATGCTGATGTTGACAGCATTGCACATATTTAGGCATTCTAATGTTGTCAAAATGGCACTTTATAGCAAGATAGATGACAAAAGAAAAAGTGCATGCTTTTGCAAAACCAATTTCTTATTTTAATCATGCCGTTACTGTACTATTATACATTTATTAGGCCACTTTCATTTGCAGTCCATGTTATCACAATGTCAACTCCTGAATCCCATTTTCTGGCCACCTACCTTGGCAGTTCTTCAAGCACCCCTTGTTTGCAGCATAGGAACTGCTTGGTCAACCAAATGCAAGAAGCAGTTTATACATATGCATTCCACAGGATATGCGGTTGCAGAGAGCCATTTTAAAAAGCTTGAAAATGGCTTTTATGGCTCCAGTTCAAAATGAGGTTCATAGTGGGGATGTGTAAATGTCACTTCCAGGTAAAGTGATTTATGACATTACACATGAACTTGTTAACAGTGTAACACAAAAATTCAAGAACTCCCCGGACACCTTGCCCTTGGCTGGGGTGTGAATAGGTTCTTCTCCTTCCAATCAACAAAACTGATGATAAAGAATATTAGTAGATAGAATACATTTGTGATAAACTGCTCTCAAAAAAAAAACAACCACACATTTATTTTCACAAAGGAAGTATGCACATTTACAATCCCATGTGGTACTTGGGATCTGACCTGTTACTTTTCTTGGATGAAAACGAGTTTAACAAAACAAACAACCTCACAGACATGGGCAGCAGAAAGGTGGGTTACCAGAGAAGAAAGAGACAGGAGGGAGGTTGAAGAGGGTACAGGGGGCCAGGGGGCCAAATATATGGTGACCGAAGGAGACTAGACTTTGAGTGGTATAATATAGAGATGATGTATTATAGAAATGTACACTTGAAACTTATGTAATGTTATTAACCAATATCACCCCATTTACTTTTAAAAGGACTTTAAGCTATTATTTTTTAAAGCAAGGAGAGCAGAGATATTATGCTAAAGACATCTAAGAAAGACGGGTAGATCATTCATTTGCTCCACTGCAGTGAAAGATAATGCTCTACGTATATATCGCACAACCTTTTAACTAGTGACTCGATGAGCTCCCATTCTGAAACTCTTTGCTGTCTTCAAGTGCTGGGCTCAGATGCCAGCCTCTGCGTGCAGGCTGCCAAAAGACTAAGTGAGGCATGGGGCACTACACATTAAAGGGGAGAGAGGTCAGCATGGCATCATGCCCGAAAAGCATGCTGTACAAAAGATGAACTTCGAAGAGACGGGCTCGCATCAAAAGTAACCGCATGTTTTACATTCCCCCAGTGACCAGGGTCATTTTACCTTCCCCTGGAATCTCCTCTCAGCCATTCTATCTCCTACTTCTTGAAGGAAAATTCCTTCCTTCCGTCCTCCTTGCAAAGCCCCTCTCCGCAGTGTGATTCCAGCAAAAAGAATACCTCGCCACCAGAAAACTACTTTCAGAGGGCAAATAAAGCTGCAGCTGGCACACCTAATGGCACAGCTTCTTTGGGAAGGACGAATGTGGCAGATGCACAGGAAGCATTGCTTGGGAAAGCGAAGCCCTGCTGCTCTACATCAATGTTCCCACCCCCTCGCCTTTCCCAAGGTCTCAGTGAGAAAACCTTTTTTTCCCTTTTTGTTCTTATCAGTTTAAACAAGAACAATGAATTCCTCAAGCCCTGCAAGAATGTGACAAGGTGTCAACAAAGCCAACCAGGAAGGTGATGTATGGCCCGTGGGCTGCAGCTCCCATAAATCACTTCACACACCAGAGTTGCAAAGAACTGAGAGAGTGCCCTGCCCGGCAACCCAGAGCCCAGAGCTCCCTGCACCCTCACATGCACACACCTCACACCCACCCTTGTCCAGCACCCTCGCTGGATTCCACCTGTCACCTCTCCACCAACAGACCTGCTCAAGGGTTAAGTACTTTTCCTTCTGTGGCAAATGCTGCTCATACACGATGGGGTACTGTGTAATTCAATGTGCTTTAGGGATGTGTGTCGACACGGCTTTGTTGAAGGCTGTCTGGAAAGTTCTACTCAAAACCCTAATTTTGAAGGTTTATAAATGACAAAAGTATTTGTTCTTGGGTCAAAATTTGATTTAGAAAGTTTGGACTTTAGTGGTGAACTGATTTTATGGTTTTCAAAAATCGGATGTCAGAAATTGTTTTGTCTGCTTTATAAATGATACTAAGAGAAACTGAGAATTACCAGTCTAGAATTCCTTTCTGGATTCCTAGGATGTGGCTTTCTTGAAAAAAAGAATTGGATATATAGTCGAGTACATACTGAAATTAGGAGGGGAATGGGAGTATTTAACATTGCCTTGTGCAAAGTAACTTATTGACAAATACAGAATTAGCAAATGAGATATTTACTATCACCGTTTTAATATAGCTAACTGATTTTTACTTTAGACCATGATGTGGGTATAAACTTCTGATGCAAAAACTCCTGAAAATATTTAAATACAAATGACTGACTAAATCTGCAGCAACTTTGAATCCATTCCATGAAAAACATGAGAATTTCTATTTTTTTAAAATGTCTTAAGTGCATATTTAACTAACAGACCAAAATAACCAAGTAATTTATTTATAAACATGCATTCATATGATAAACATGTATTCACATGTATTCAAACATGTATTCATATAAACATGTATTTATACAGACTGATCTGTAACTACTATACTTTTATATAACAAGTTTAGGGGGAAAAGAAAGAAAACAGTTTTATTGAAAACTAAAGGCAAAAACAGAAGAGATTAAACTCACCAGTGCTTGTGCTAATGGAGACCAGGGTGAGCCTGGTTGCAGGTCCATTTTTTCCCTCCAACCACTTTTTTTTAAAAGCAAAGATTCTAAAAATAGCTGGAGCAGCAGAAATGAGCTCATTCTCTACTAACTAACCTTGTTCATTCTCCCATGGTAGCAAAAATAATTCAAAGAGAAAGTAAATTAAAAAAAAAAAGTAATGTCCACCAAATTGGTAGTTCAAACTCATAGAAAGTTGACTTTTTTGATGTAAGCCTTGGTATTAAAAAAAAAAAAGCTAAATATATGAAAATCTGAATAAAGGATTATTTGCAATATAGTATAATCTTTGAAATAATAAACTAAGGTTGTTCAAATGACAAGTTCTTCTAGTGCATTGTAAATAGGTCAACTCCGAATAATATTTATTTACTCATTCAAGAACACAGCTATTCGATTAAATGAAGTGCATCTGGTATTACTGCCAATAAGGCGAGTGAGCAAAGCATGTACTGAGCCACTGTCAATGTATCTTCTAAGATGAGAATGGAGGAGTAAAATTCAATTTCCAACGTCTTTGGAAGAATTACCTGTTGTATTAACTCTATCTAACTATGAGACAGAAGGAAATTTAACTTTGGGTGGTGAACACGCCATGCAATATACATATGACGCATTATTATTAAATCGCACACTTGAAACCTATGTAATTTTATTAACCGATGTCACCCTAATAAATTTAACATAAATAAATCAATAAATATAAACATTTCTCTTTATTTTTACACACGTGTGATTTTGAAAACAGCAACAAAACTTGCCACAGCCATTGTGTCAAGCTACATAGTAATTCTACAAGATTATTACTAGGGGAATCAAAACTTTCTGGTCAAATAAAGGGAGAAGAGAAGATAAAATAAGTACGTGCAGGCCTGTGAGATTCCAATTTTCTTGTACTGGAAAAACTTTTAGAAAAATCTATACCTGCTTTAAAATATGACTATTTTCCTAAGCTGGAGCTCCAAACTAGAAAAGGCAAAGGAGAGGACATCAGGGATGGCCATTTAAAATATTCTAATGTTTTTTAAGCACATTTATGAAAATATTTACCTTCATATATAGACACAGAAAAACAGATGAGTTAGAATCATCATCGTCCATGCTTTTGTTAAAAAAGGAAAAAGATATCTTGCTAAGCTTTAAGAAGTTTCGACGGGTAAATCTGGGCAGCCTGGTGCATATTATAAATCCGCCCAAAGAGCAATGATGTACAGATCACCTGTACTCCACCACAACGAACCTGGAGAGGCCTGTGGAATCACTTAAGCCTCCTTCTGAAAAAGACTCTAAAACAACTTCTAGAAGGAACCATGTCTTCAGATGATTTCCTTCCAACTGGAAAACCTAGGCCTCGTATAAAAGCAATTCACTTCCACTGAAAAGAAGAAGATTTCCGGAGTATTTAGATTCACGTCATTAAAGAGTTTTATCTACGTTTACACCCAATGAATCTCAGTAACACTGACGAAGCCTTCAACTAAGTAGCAGACTCTACATAGCTTTAAATTATATGCATTTTTATGGATTTGTTACTTATATATTTTAATATCTTTACTACTTATGTATTTATTAATTTTGATTTTAAATTTGAAAGATAAAAATAAGCTTGATCTTCAATAATAATAATAATAAATGAGATCTGTGAAAGTATTAAGGATCAATTCTTACGCTTATCTACAACTAGCTGGTGTCAATAAACAGATCGAGACTCAATTTCATTTTAATGCACACAGCAAAGAAAGTGCAATTGAAAAATTACTACAAATTGGCCTCCGTTCCACGGTCACTTCTTTCACTCAGCAAGTACTTATTAAACACCCTGTACATGCAAAGAGCTATAGCAGAGCAAAAAGAAACACAAAATAGAATCTCACTTATTATTCGCTGTTAATTGGAATGCTTCGAACTGCCTTATACTATTAATTAGCTTTTTATATGTGTGATTTCTGAATTCAATAAGGAATTGTTAAATTCCATGGGTGTTCGGCTCAATCATTATCATTTAATAATGATAATTATTAAAATTATCATTTTAATAAGTCTTTATTAGTGGACTTATTAAAATGATAATTCTCTGAGGATAGATATAAAATATGTGACTTAGTAATATAATAATCGTATTAAAATATATACATACTTTATTATATATATACATATATACGTACACACACACATATATACATTCTTTATGTGACTAAGACACTAACTTCTTACCCAACTCTCTTGGTATTAATAGGAGAAATTAAGTTTTATTTCTAATATATGTGACTTAATCACTAATAGTGACATTTGGAAGTCTCGCCTCTTCCACTCTATTAAAATACTATTCCTCCCACATCTGACTTCACGAGTGACTATTTGTAGCCACATACACTTAGTCTAGATTCAATGCAAATAATCTCAAGAGAATATCTCAAAAAAAAAATCAAGAGAAGGAAATAAACCTTTTCTGTTGATAATTGCCCTATTGGCTGCTGACAGCACCATTCATTTCTAACATGCCTTGTAACAGAATCTAGAGGGCTCATGGTGTAGGTACAGACATATAGCTTGGATATATTCATTCATTGGAGACTTTTGGTAAGGCAGACACTGAGCTATGCACTGAAAACACAAAGGGGAAGGAGACATCGTCTGCTGTGTGAAAAACATGTAAACAATTATAGTACACTGCAAAATAGGCTCTCCTTGACTGGTATGCAAACCCCCACGATGGCAAAGAGGAGGGGTAATTAATTTTGGGAAGGGGAGTACCATATTTGAAGTGGGGCTTGGGAGATGTGTTGAGATTTGTCCAGATGGTGGTAAAGGTGAAGAATATGATAATTAGAGCAAAGGTGTGTAGGTTCCAGAAAAACCAGTCTTTTTGCACGAATGAAGTGAAGGCTACAACTGGTGAATGAATGATAGGAGGCAAGATTAGAAACTAGACCTAATGCTATAATCAACATAAGAAATTTGGACTTTATCACTTGAGAAAATGGTTGCCATTGAAGGCTTTTGGAAAGACAGTGATACGGTTACTGTCCTGAGGATAGCACTCGTTATAATATTGGAGGTGGGTTAGAGAGAGAAGACCAGAGACAGCAGGGAGACTAGCAGACGACTAGTGCAAATAGTTCAAGTGAGGGATGATAAGGGCCCGAAAAGAGGAAGTAACAGTGGGAATGGAGGAAAAGAAAACTCAAAACATATGGAGCAATAAATGACTGTTGAAAACAACAGTTTGTAAGTGCTGAAAATGAAGAAAGTAGGGAGTTAAGAATGACTAGGTGAATTATGGCACTCTCAAGCAAGCTAAGAATACAGTCACTGAAATGTAGTTAGTAACCAAAACATAGAAGTCACTGAGCTTACTCAGAATGGACACACGGAAACGAAATACAGAGGTCCTCAGTTGTAACCCTGGAAATGCACAATCTGGGAAGCACAGGTAGAAAGAGAAGAGTCCACCAGATAGAAGGACTTTTCAGATAAAAGGAACATCGGGACTGGTTTTTGTTCTGGGATCTGAGGAGGGAGAGTTTGAAATAAGGTAGAGCGATCGATGTGTCAGATGTTTCGGAATAGACCTCAGGATGATGACAGACGTGTCCCTTGGATTTGGCAGTTAAGAGATTATCGGTGACCATATGTAGAGTACTTTCCATGGGATAGAAGAAGCCATATCACATGCGGTGCAGGAGTGAATGAATGATGTAAAGAAGTGAGACTATTTCCCACTGTGCCTCCCGTTGTCTCCCTGCCATTTCAGAATGGCTTCTGCCTACAAAAGACAGGTTGTCCCACCTCTTTTTGCTAAACCCAAGAAAGCTATGATGCTGCAAAGCACAAAGACACACCAAATAGGGAAGTCGAACACGCCGTTCATAATCACAGGTTATTCCATTATTCCTAGGCCTTTTTGAGGAAAATACCTGAGTGAGATATGGACAGAAACCAAACTGGAAGGGATTTTTAAGAGATCCTAAGAATCTCATTTGGCATTGTTCTATGGAGCTGACAGCCTGTGTGTGAACTAAAAATGGAGTGTGACTAGAAAAGGAATGTAGTTCTCTAACCTAAAGGGAAAACCACACTTTCAGGATTCTCATAGTAAAGGGATACGGTAATGGATAAAACATATTCTACCTCATTATTCTTTAGCTTTGAGAATCTAGATATAGAACATTCAAGATTCTCAAGAGAAAGAAAAAGAATAACATCTGGAGGCAAAGCTAAAGGTTTCTTGCTTCTATTAATGAACCGAAATTCAGTTTCCATTTGCACACTAAAGGAAGAAATGCATATAAATGGATTAAGAGGGCCAGAAAGATACAGTGGAGCAAGAGTCAGCAAGCTTTTTCTGTAGAGGGCCAGATAGATAGTAAATATTTTCGGCTTTGCGGGCCAGGTGTTCTCTGTGGCAACTATTCAATTCTGCCAGCATAGTATGAAAGCAGCCGTGGACAATCCGTGAAAAAATAAGCGTGGCTGTGTCCCAGTAAAACTTTATTTATGAATACTAAAATTTGCATCTCACATCATTTTCACGTCACGAAATTGTACTGCTCTTTCGATTTTTTTTTCAACCATCAAAAAAATGTATACACTGTTCTTAGATTTCTGGTCGTTCAAAAACAGGTCATGGGTTGGACTTGACCTGTGGGCCAGAGTTTGCTGACTCCTATGCTAGTAGAATCTCACCCAGTTCAACCTCTTCCATCAGCCCAGATTTAGTAAATTTGAATGTCTGGATGTGGAACCCAATGATCTGTAGAGACCATTTATTTATACATTTGGCAGTTTTCAGACATATGGTTCTTCAGAAGTATCAAAGTTCTTCTCACTGTGACCCTGGGCTAATCGCTCACCTTGATGCTAACAGTAAAAGTTAGAATTAACCTAGGGGCTATACATTCAATTCTTCATTTAACAAGTATTCAGTGAGTAGCAATGGCTTTTCCAGTGCAGTAGGAGACAGTAAAGAAAACAAAAATGGGGACTATATCTTCCAGTCGTCTGCATCTGTTTGAGACAATAGACTCATGCATCGAGCCAGTGGTACAACAATTTCAACGCAAATTCATAAAATTAAAGGGAGAGTACTCAGTCTGCTAATATTTAGACCAGATTCCTAGAAGGAGGTAAATCTTTTCACTTTCAAGTTAATCGAAGCACGTGATGATTACCAGCTCCTGGCATTAGGACAGTATAAAAATCATCTTATAAAACACTAATTGACTGTATCATAAATATGTTTTAAAAACTGATGTTTTCAAGAAAAAAATCATCGTAGCAAATACAGTCATGTGTTGCTTAATGATGAAGATGTGTTCTGAGTAATGCCTCGTTAGGTGATTTTGTCATTGTGCAAGCATCATGAAGTGCACTTACATGCTTACACAAAAATAGATGGCATAGCCTACAACACGCCTAAGCCTATTGCTCCTAGGCTACAAACCTGTACAGCATGTTCGCTTATCTAATACTGTAGGTCATCTATAACACAATGGTAAGTATTTGTGTATCTAATCACAGAAAAGATAGAGTAAAAATGCAGTATGAGAGATAAAAATGGCACACCTGTATAGGGTACTTACCATGAATGGAGCTTGCAGGACTGGAGGTTGCTCTGAGTGAGTCAGTGAGTGGTGAGTGAATGTGAAGGCCAAAGACACTACACTACTGTACACTACTGTAGGCTGTGCAAACTGTCCCATAAGCCCTCCGTTTCTTTCTGACAGGGTCAGAAATGGAACATCGAAGCTGTCAATGATGCTTCATGAACAGGGATGTGGGTTGGACTGATTGGAAATATTGAAGAGAAACTGGCTAGGTACGGATGGATCACCATAATTATGACTATCAGGAGGGAGTGAAAGATGGCCTGAAGATCAAAAGTAATAAAAAATCAGGATGAAGAGAGAAAGGAACATAGGAGATTGCCATGGCGATATATATAGTTTTGGCTATTATATGTTGAAGCAGCGGTCAGATTAAGGAACTTTGTTATATTCATTTTTACAAAGGGTGTTTAACATGGAGAGGGTGTAGAACAGAGGACTGGATATTTTGACTTTGGAAATTTGTTTTGGGTTCCATTGACCCTACCTGGCACAAAGGGCTCTCCCCGGAATTGAACTGATGGAAGAAATAAAACTTACCTATGCTTTACATCATTACAACCTGAAAATATTTCCAAAACATAGGGACAGGCTGGCTTCACTCTGCTACAGAAAGCTTTCACTAAAGAGGCAGTGATGTTTAATACTTGTTAAAGTAGCTCCTGTGGACCTGTATCCTTGTACAGGATCTTAGGTCATCAACAAATAATTTAGAGCAATGTACTCTGAAGACCAGCAAGCTAGATCTGGGAGGGCTATAGTGCCCTCTGAGTATGAAGCATGGGATTGAGGGGGAGAGGTTGGACAGGCTCCTCTGTGCTGAAGCAAGTCAGTAGCCGACTGACTGGGATGTAATTTATGCACTTAAAATTGAAGTGTTATGAATGAGAGAGACTCTATTGCCCCCACATATATTGGTCCCATCACCAAGAAAATAAATTCCTCCTGACCCATATATCCTCCTGTCTCTTACGGGAGATTCAGCTTCATTACAATTTTCATTACTGTCACATATGCGGTCCACCGTTGATCAAAATGCTGTTACATGGCGAATAACTAATTCTCAAGCATCTGTCATGAGACTATCTATGGCTACGGATGTAAGCTTCTGACCGAGCCAATATTTTTAATACGTCAAATCAAATCTGATCAGTCATCCTCTTACTCAGAAATCTTTCACAGCTTCCCATTCCTATGATGCTCAATCTCCTTGGGCATGCTATGCGTAGCCCTCATGACCTGTTATCACTTACTGTTCGGGCTCATTGTCCACATCTTTCTCTTATCCATGCCACAGCCCTAATTTACACCATCCAACCCATACCAGCTGCTCTCATGTGAACATTCCCTACACTCCCCAGTCTCCATTGATTCACTCCTACTTTTCACACAGCGTGGAAGGCTCCCTCTAGGAACTTCCTCTTCCAGCTGTCCTATTAAAACCTATTCATTCTTTAGGGCTCAGCCAAAGCGCCATTCATCTGTTTCTTAAAGCCTTTCTTATTTTACCTAGTTGGAATAAAGGCCTTATAAATCTTTGTTTATGATTTGCACTTTGGCAAGATACTTTTAAAATTCCTACTACATAAAGCTCTCATAAAGATTAAATAATAAAACAAAATGTTTACAATGCACTTAGCATAACTTCTGACACATAATTAGAATTCAAAATGAACAGAAATTTCATGGGTATGCATACCTTCCCTTAGACGATAAGTTCTTAAAGCTAAGAACTGCATTTTATTTACTTACATGCAAACCTATTACGTTAAGTGCTTAATAAATCTTTATTAAATGTGATTGGGGTACTGAACACTACATTTTTACAAAGCATAACCAATGCTTTTAATCCTGAAGCTAAGTGTGAAAAGAACTGAAAAACCGAGATCTCCATAATCTTTCTAGTTGAGTTGGCTGCATGTGTTTTGGAGTATGACAGACCCGGGTTCTAGACTCAGTCGTATTACTCTCTGTGTATCTGTGAAAGTTACTTAAATTTTCTGAGACTTGGTTTCTTCATTTATAAAATTATGTCAATCAAGTATGCTTTGAAGGTTTACTCTGAGGTCTCTAGAAAAATGCCTGGTATTCAGTAGGCATTTAATACGTATTGATTACGAATACCAAGCAGGACTCTGTTTAGATGCCCCACTGACATTACCTACATTTAGAAATGAAGCTCAAAATAGTAAATACCAGAATAAAATGAAACTGTATTTCTTGACTATTCTTTCTTAAATACATAAACAAAGCAGCAATCTCTAGCCCTTTTGTTGGAAGAGCCAGTGTACTGAGGGCAGTTTACTGTGATTCCTGAGGAGTTAAGTACTGACAGCATTCTCTTCAACTTCTCCCTGATGATCTCAGCAGAGAGCAAGAGGGGAGTGTAGATCATGATGTCAGATTAGACTTGAGGATCCATCAACCTGTGAGGTAGAACTTTAAAAGCTATGATAATTACCATCTGCTGGGTAGGCTCCCTGAAATACAACCACTGCGTTTCACTTCCTAGTCATTGCTGTCATCTTTCTGCATTGTTCTGTGATCCACCATATTCCTTCTCTGGTTTTGCTTTGATTTATGTATGTACACAATGATGGTGGTCATGGTACCCTACCCCAAATGATATATATCCCAACTCAATTGACTCAGAGAACCCTACACAAAAAGGCATCAAAGTCTATTTGGTATTGGGCTGAGTGAGTAGAATCCTTAGAAAATGGGTTTTAGACTCATTCTGGCTAACCATTCCATCAACTGAATGTTTTGCAAAAGTTTCTGTCTCTTTGATCGAGGAAGTATAGCAGCTTGCTAATGCCTCTCTCTTAAAATATGTCACAGGAAATCAGTGGTAATCTACTTGTACTCGATGTGACTCACTTGTACGCGATGTGTTGGCGGTTTAGGGCAGCAGTATATTAAGAGTAACAGAGTTGACAACTTATTAAAATGATGCTAGCATCCCCATAGATTCTAATGAGGATTTAGGTAAAAGACTTAAGAGAGAACATGCAAGACTGACCCTACCTGCGTTGTTCTGTCATAGCACCATTCCCTAAACCATCATTTAAGATGTACTGAATTAGACAAGAACTGCAGACATAGCAAAGAAACTCTTGCTTCAATTTTTCTCTGTATTCAAGGTAAAGGGAGTTTTGGGCCCAAATGAGGTGACTCATATGGCCTCAGTTCTCTCTTCATTTCATGCTCAGACGCAGCCAAGACTGGAAAGCAACCTGACCCCTCCCTGACGGTAGGGGACCGCCTCCGGGATGATATTGAGTTTTCATTCTCCGTGTGCTCTGTAAAACCACCTACCTCTCAGAGAAGCACTTTGACATGTTCTAAACTCTAACAACAAATGAAAATGGCATTTCGAAAAAAAAATAAAGCCAGAACAAAGAAGTCAGAAATATGATACCGCAAGATCAGGCACTTATCTGCACTGCAAGTGAAAAAAGTTTCAGACTCAAAGAACTTAGCAATTTAACCACTAGTTTTCTCCTGAGACTGTACTGTCACAAGAGAGCCTTACATTTCCAGTGGCATTCAACAGATTCTCTCCTTTCAGTGAGGCCAGCTGCACAAGGTTACTGGATATTTGTTCCTTCCCAGACAGAGAGCTCCTTTTGTGAGTGCTGTTGGAGAGAGAAAGAGCTCAAAAGGGAGTGGACATTGCAAGACAAAAAGGACAGCTCTACAGGTGCCTGTGACATCTGTTTCTATTTTGCACTGTGGCCTATCAGTGGAAGGCCAACCTTTCATCAATTTAATAACATGGCGCCCAAGTCCAGTCATTAAAGCTGGGACTTCAGGAAATGTGTGAGGAAGAGAAGCCACATCCTTGCTCTCCGGGTACTTCCAGTCTTGTTCAGGTGACAAACTTAATGTATATTAACTCAAATCTTTTCCTCACTTCCTTCAAATTTCCACCCAAAAGTCTTCTCCCACAGGCAGCCTTAGACACCGACTTAATCGCTCATGTCTCAACTCCGTGTTCCCCACAAGACTCATATCCTTCACTTTTTACACAATTGGAACTTGGCGGAAGTATTCTTCAGTTGATTCCTGTGTGCTCAGTCCAACTGATTTGTCAGTATCATGAGGACAGGGTTTGGGTTTTCTCTTTCCTTTGTGTCCTTTCACAATAATTTGTTTTGTAGCTTAAACAAAATAAACACTCACTAAGGGAGGACGGGCCAGCCAATTCCGACTCCTCCTGCTCAGACACCACTCCAGGTGTGCTGGTTCCTGGCCCTCCCAGAACAGATTAAGTTCCAAGAGGTTCTCCTTCCTGAGAAGCTCTCCAAATTTTTCTGCCACCTTTGTATCCAAAAGCAAAGGCTTTCTCAACAGAGCCAAAAGTTAGGAAAGAATTCAGTGTCTTGGTGGGCTAGACTTCTGCTCGTCATAAAAAAAGAACGAGTGGCTGCTTCGACATAGTTTGTGACATTAACTACATTCAGGAGCACCGGTTAACAAGAGCGGGTCCTCAATTCACAGTGTCAACGTTTTTTGTTACATAAGCCAGTAATTTAACCCACAACTCAGGAGGCTCGTACACCTCTTTCTTCGCAAATTCTGTTTTCCCTTTTACTATATTCTTCTGCAGTGTTTAGACACTAGAAAACCGGAACTGATTTCTCCTACTCCATGCCTACCCACCCCTGTACTGGCCCTCACTTCCTCCTTCTCTGCCTGTCACTCTTTCTGCTCTCATCTCTACAAAGAAAGCAACAGCAGAAAGAACAATTTGACTCCGATGGGTTAAGACGGCACAGGCCAAGTTGTGTTGATGCATGTTGGCTACATCTCAGCTCAGTGACAGTAATTTTTTTTTTCTAAGTTAGCACAGCTAAAAAGAACAACTATTTTCATTAATTACTACTTTGATGGCTTTCTTAAATCTGCGGTGAAGAATGAAAGGTGGCCTAAAACGGCAGAGGTCATATTTTATTTCAACTTTGAAGCTTAGAAATAGTCACACAGGTATCACGAGGAGAATAGATATAATGAATTTTCTTGCTTTTTATCTCATACTTGCAAGATATCCTTGGGTGTTCTGCCCTGGAGATAAGAAAAATAATGCTGAATGCTCAGTTAGCCCCTCCTAATCCCCTCCTCCCATCTGCTGTTAATGCCAGCCGACAGATCTATCAGCTATAAGGCTGGCTCCTTGTCATTTGGGGCTCTAAGTTCACACAGCAACTCCTCCATGATGCCCACCCAGACTATCCAATCTAAAACAGCCTCCCCCTACTCCAGTACTCTACTCGTCACATGAACTTGGTTCAGTTTAATTCATAACTCCCATCACTGCTGGAAATGGTTATTTTTATTTTTGAGTAACTAAACCATTATTCATGATTCCTCTCTAGAATATAAGATTGATGACAATGGGGGCCTTGGACTGCTCATCGGTATGTCTACAATATCTAGCAGTTCCACAAATTTGATTCTTCATCATTTTAGCCAAGAATTATATAGCTTGACTATTAGAGAAAAATAGATGGGGACACAGATGCTTAGAACAAAGGTCTTTCCATCTTGACAATGGAGAAATGAAAAAGTCACTCTTGTGCATGCCATTCAAATTTGAACTTTAGACAGTTTGAGGACTAACTTAGGTTTAAATATAATGTAATTATTTAAAACAACAGCTATATTTTCAGTGCCCATATATTTAATTATTATCAAGTGCTTTCATTTCTACCTGTTAAATGTAAAGTATAAAAAGCTCACTCTCATGAAATTAAACAAAAATACACTAATGTGCAAAAGAGCTAAAGGTAATAAAGTGGATTATAATATTTCTAATTGCAGTTAAGTAAGCTGACAAATACAGGCCAATGACAATTTTATCCTGGTGTTCAAATGGCCATTGTACATGCAAACTAAAGGAAAATCTACTACGTATGTTAAATATAAACACTACAGAATCATTTGTAGTGTATCTTAGGAAAAAAAGGGGATATATTAACATTACGACATTAATGTTAATGTCACTAATTTAAACCATTTTTTCCTAGTATGTTAAATATTTCCCTGTATTTTTTTTTTTAAAAACTTGAACATTAATAAGAAATGGAGCAATCTCTGCCAGATGCAAGGTGAACATGTACTGCCTATGAAATAGCCAACAATGAAGTCAGTAACATAATAGAAGATTTCAAAGAGGTGCAAGAAAATGTTGGTATTTTCTTAATACTTATAATTCTGGCTACATAACTTTATAACACTACCCAGTTAAATTAACATGTGAGTCAATTATCATCTTGACTGCTTTGTGGCATTCTTCAAATCTCTTAAAATCCCTTACTTAAGTTTGCTTTTATGAAAAGCACTTACCCATGTCTCGGGGGTGTTCTGTGAATTAGGAATCCTGGAGCCCACAATGCCTAAGCATGGCCAGCAGGACAGAAGCTAATAAGCACTATGGAAATGGGCCTGCTTAGTTACTATGGATACGTCAGAAATAAAGGATTCCTATTCGTGGTAACCATCAGCAACCACTAGCACAAACTCCCACATGCTACTTGGACCTAAATATGGTCATAAATGTTTACTGTGCATCCATAACATTCATGGAACTGTTCTAAGACGTTAGAGCCACAGCTCGAGAAACAACATGTCCCCCCCACCTTCATTCAATTTGCCCATCCCATTTTCCATTTGGAGAAGTCAAAGTTTTATTCTTCAATTAGCTTTACAGAATGGAGCATTTTTGTTGGATTACTAAAACTCCTTAGCCAGAATCAGGCGCAAGTGCAAATCTTGTGCCCAGACAGCTCACCTAGTGACACCACACCCTTCAAAAGTTTGAAAACTTATTGTCTGCTCAGTGTGGAGGTGGCAACTCCTGTAGCCTGAAGAGCAAGTCCTCTGCCAGGTCAGAGACGCTGAGCCTAGAGTTTGTGACTCTGGCGGTCTTACTCATGGGAATACCTTCCAGACCTTTTCTTGTGAATGAATCCCAAGTTACAACTCAGTTTCTCATCACCTGATCCATGCAATGAGTATCACTTTGGGTTTTTTTTGTTTTTTTGTTTTTGTCTTTGAAATCTAATGATCCTTAAAGTCAAGGCTGTCAGTTTAAACACTCCAGAGACATTTCACTCTTCATTACAAATGTTCACTTTGTACCTCAGAAAAAAAGGTGCAGTCAGTTGGTGGGACCAGACCTTGCACTTGCGTCCTATCTTGCTGAACAGTTTCAGAAAAACAACAGAAATGCTCCATTCTGTAAAGCAATTGCACAACAAAACTTCAGCTTTTTCACATGGAAAATGGAATGTCACTCGATATGAGTGAATGATCTGGCCCCAAAAGGACTCTCCTTAGTTTCATTTCCCTGCTCTCCTTGAGTGCTGATAGCATGACCAGAACTTTAGAGTTCGTTGCTGTCCATGGCATGCCTTGATGGCGAGCTTAGTCTAGTGAGTTAATGTCTCCAGTAATAATCATGTTAATTATCACGAGCTGAGCATGGGGGAGGCGGGGGCATCGGAACCATACACAGGTTCAGGCTTTGCTGGGATAGCTTAGGGAGGATGCAGTGATGGTCACTGGTCCACGTACCATCTCTGGGAGCCGACAACCTATATTATCTCTTTTGTGTGCAATGGTCCCCATATTCCCTTTCTTCTCCACTTTCTGTATCACTTTTCTTTTCCTGCATTTTCTTGAGAACTTCAATTTACAGCCATAGCTTCAATTCGTATGAATGGCTCCCATATCTTTATCTGTAGCTCAGCTCCTTCTCCGAAACTTCATACGTACATACATAACTAAGAATGTGAGTGTTTCATCTCCACCTGGAACTCTAAACCCATTCTCCTTCCTGGTCTTTTTTTCTCTTAGTTAGGAGCATGGCCACCTTCTAAGTGGCCCATGCTACAAGTCTCTGACACCACCTTTTCGATGTTTGAAGTACAAGAGATTTCTAACAACTGACTTGCCTTTTGTACAATCAAGCAGATTAACTGTTCTAAAACAGTATTTTAAATACACTTTCAGACATATTTCGTTTTTCCTCAACTCTTGCCTAATATAAAAACGTAAAAGTGCTTAAAATATCTGAGCCTGTTGATAGTTGATATTGATTGTAGGAAGCAGAGAGAAAAGTAGATAGAGAAAAAGCCATTTTCTATTTTTTGAGGTTGTGGTGTGTGTGTTTATGTCTGCATGTTGTATAAGATTCTGAGAAAAAGTAAACATAACCAATGCTTGTTCTTTTGTTATCATCCTTTAAAATCGAAAGTTATACTGTGGAATTAGGGACATACTTATGCATAAATTGATTTTTTTTTTCAAAAATATGTTGGCATATTAAATTTTAAAGTGTAATCTATTCATAAAATAGCTGCAATATTTCTTTTCTGAATCTACTTTAAGATTTTATCATTTTGGTTACCATGGACATACAAGGTGCTTAAATTAAATATAGAGAGTATCTAGGTTTTTACAAACTTCAAAGAAGTTGACATAACCTAAAAAGAGGTGCAATATTTAGAAGAAGAAAACTAATTTATTTTCCGAACTCAGTGTTCCATAGTGGTCCACATACATAGAAAGATGATTAAAAAATAAGAAATATATTCACATACAAGTTTTGCCTTGTAAGTGAACACCGTTTCATCCATCTCAATCAGCAAATGTCGTTTCTTTAAATGATCTTTTTAAGAATCGGTCACAGACACATTGCATTATTTATTTATTTTTTTTAATTTGGAGGAAAATCCTCCAAAATAGACATAACCCTTTTCAAGTGTGCAGAAGAGCGTGCCACCATATTGTCAATACCGTGGTGGCAGCTTCCCTTTAGAATGTGTCCCTGAACTAACCTTAGGAATACTTACTACATTTTGTTATCTTTGAAGGTATTTTTCCAACATCTGCTTCTAAGTCTACTTTCTATTTTGTAATCTCATTGAATGCAGTAGCAGTGCTAATGTCACTTATATTTATGTCTCTAAGTATTGGATCCAAGAGATTAGCAGCAGCAGTAATTCCTCAGGGTCCAGTAATTAATGACATAATACTGTGGAAATACTTATTTTTAAAAAGCTTCCGATTACATAGTTTTAAGAAATCATCTTGTGGGAATGACTTAAGTAGTCTAGCCATATACTTCTTTTCTTCATCCAATGAGTATGTTAAGCAACTACTGTATACCACTGTTTTAGGTTTTGAAGAAAATGCAAAACCAAAACGTGATAACTCTTCTGAAGGAGTTTACAAAACTGGTAAACAAAAATAAGAAATGTTCAAAAATTATCAGAACAAGAGAAAATGGATAGTGCTATAAGCAAGACATTAATAATGTGTGTTCTCATGTTCTAGGGGTGAGACATCTAAACTGGGCGTTGAAGATTTAAAAAGAGTTGAAGCAGTCGAACATGGAGACAGAGAAATTCTACGTAAAAGAGAATGTGAGAAAGTGTCTGTTCTGTTTATGGAGTAGGAAGTTTACTCACTTGGCTACATATATCTGTATGCATTTTACATATACACATGTGAAAATGGTTAACAGAGCGCTAAATGATTCTATTTACGTGATCTAAAAAAATTTGTAATTTATTCAGTCACTAATGATGAGTCATTGGCAGTTTCTGAACGGAGGAATGACCTGACAGAGAAACGGCCTGAAACAATAATCTGGAAGTAGCCAAAGAACACAAATGTAACTTTTTTAAACAAATGCAACACAAATGTAGATTAAGGGAGGTACAAGGTATGTGTATGTGTGGAAAATTTAAGCAGACTTTAGGTAGAGTGCTTCCAGACTTTACCCTCCCCAAATAAAACACTTTTGAGAGTAAAAGGGGGTGCTATTGTGAGTTAACTGGAAAAACGAGAATAAACTGGGACTGTCCTGAAAAAGAGCATGATATATGGTCGTATTAATTATAGGGCACTTGTGTGGCATTTTAAGTGATAATAGTTTTATACTGTATAAAGTACTTCGTCTAAAAATGGTTTGAAAGTTAAGCCCTCTAGAAGGAAAAAAAATCACGTTTTTTTGTAATACCTCCCATCTCAAAGCCATAAACACAGGACAATCCACTTATGGCTCACTCAGTGCTATTGCTGAATCATGAATTGTCTGCTCACTGCCACAGAGAAAATCCTGGTTCTTTGTATTTCATAAGTTCTTTGAGGACAAGGAATATGTTTTCTTTGTATCTAAACTTCTTCCAGGATCAATCACAGATGCTCGCATATAAAACGATTTGATTTTTGGTGTATTGAATTAGGCAAGAGACCAAAGGCAGAATATGGTAAATTTTTAGTCGAAGGGCACTAAGTCTCTTCCTGGGGCAAGAGACAGTTAGAATGAAGCTGATACAAAGTACCATAAAGATAAAAAGGAAAGATGTGAAGAGAAGTCAGAGACATAGTAGATCCAAAGATGACTGTACTGTCCAAGACAGTAGCCACTAGCCACATATAGTTATTAAAATTCAAATTACTTGAAATAAAACCAAATATTCAGTTTCTCAAAATCACATCTCAAATGTTCAAGTAGCTACATGTGGCTAGTGGCTACCACATTGGATGGCACAAATATAAAACATTCCTGTCACCACAGAAAGTTCTATTGAGGAGTGTGGCTCCAGAAGAACCAGGAGAATCCTAGCACCTTCAACGAAAGTGAAAGAAAGCGGAGGGGCTAGGTCTGAGAGGCAAAGCAGCATCTGAGCTTTTCATGGATGTCAAAAGCCGAGGAAAAGGAAATGAGAAGCAGACCGGGAACACTTGAGGACCTTTGAAAAAACAGGCTCAAGAAAGTCTGATTGCAAATGAACAACTACTTGGAGGCTCTAAGTGAGGCTGGTGAACAAGGAAAGAAGTAGGACAAGAACTTGAGTGCCAATTAGGACAAGACTTCTTAGCTTGACTCCTATTTCTTTTGGTGCAGATCTGTGTCCTGTAATTGTTCAAATCCTCCACCAAGTCTAGCCTCTATATCTGAAGCTGATAAAGGTGGAGTCATGAACCGGTGATACAAATAAAAATGGTCCACGAGCATCATGCCTGGGAGATGCTGTCCGCATTTCTCCACAACATCACGGATGGCAATATTCTAGGATTCTCAAGATTTTCCCTTTATGACTTTTAAGAAAGTTTTCTCTTTATGACTTTTAAGAAAGTTTCTAGATTAGCTTTGTTAATAATTTAGACGAAAAATAATGCAACGAGCCAGCTGATTAAAATCGTAAGCAGAAATAAAACAAAGGCCAGCTTTTTAAAAGAATCATAAAGGAGCACAATGGGCAACTTTTTGACACTTAATCTTCATTTTTAGGAGCAGAAGTGTGTGGGTGTTTGTGTGTGTGTTTTATCTTAAAGAGTTCTCCATTATTGCAATACTTAATATACATTTAAAAAAAAAACCTAGGATGTTGCCTAACTAAGCTGTACATTGTTATTTCATGAATTCAATATATAAAGGTATAAACTAAAGCTGCCTGTTACACAAATGACAGAGAAAAATCAAAGAAGCACAGCAAAATTATTACAGGGTTTGTAAAAAAATATTCTTGCAGCTTTTTATTCGAACAGTAAAAGAATTTTCACAAAAATATAAAATATACTTTTTTCTCTTCAGGCCATATGTAAACCTGAATATTATAGAAAGCTGATAACCGAAACTGGTGTTTCCAATATGTCACTGAATACAACACTTTTAAGCCTCAAACCAATGCAGAGATTACTGAACCAGATTTTCTTTTTCTTTTTCTTTTTTTTTTTTAAGTGGGAAAGGTAGAGAACTATAAAGTCAGTCATAAAACATATGGAATACTGAGGGATGATTCAAACAATCTGACTTACTATTGTATGTATATGCATTCATTTTCTCGAATTAGTCCATACCATTGGAAAGTGCATCGACTCCCTAAAAATAACTCATACACCTATTATGTTTTTCCATTTTAAGCTTGTAACGGCAAAAACGACCTCAGCAAAAGACATTTCCTTGGAATTAATGGCTGGCTGGGAGGCAGAGCCAAGGGCCACTGGTTCCTCCCAGCTGGTCATTAATCCTCAGGAAATGCCTGTACCTCCATCATTATTGCTAAAGCACCATTATAGAAAATTCTCACAGTTCCAATATATGGAAATTTGAGGCTATTATGCAAGCCCATGGTATTCATGTTAGTTAATAGGCCACCACTGAGCTTAGAGGATGTAATTATCAAAACGACAGAAGGGAAAATATTGTTCTCCTAAGTCGACAAGGTTATAGGAAATGGGGACTAGCCTTATGGGAAGAAGTGTATTTGAAGCTAAAAGACATTAATTTAAAGGGAGATTTGGAATCACATATATATAAATTAATAAAAGACACGGCATCCATTGCCATTACTTGGTTTTAAAAATATTTTTTAAAAGATACAAATTAGCGTTACATGAACATTTCCTCCCAAATCAATTAAATAATATTAAAAAGAATGAGGATACAAAGTTTGTTTATGAACTAAAATTATTATACTCAACTATGGGAATACATGCAGTTGTGAGTAGGATTTCTTTCTTTTAAACATGTACTTAAAAATTGTACACCCACCATTAAATAATATATAGCAAATATTTTGTTTCAAACTTTACTACTGCAAAACTTTTTTAAGTTCTTTTTTAATCTTAGCTGGAGGCTTAGCACATGCAAACAAGTATCTAATAAGTGAAGATCAAAATGATAAAAAAAAAAAAATTCGGTGCTGGTGTTCTGCAACAGTTTTCAATTCTCTAAAAAAAAACTTTTACTGGCTTCCAGGCTAAAATGAAAATGAAAATGAGGTGTTTTCAGGTCTATTCATTCCCTCCTTTAAATAAACGGAGCCCAACAAATGGTTTCAAAGCAGGGAATTAATCCAAAAATCACACCCAAAACAGTCTATAAATCTTTTCAATGTGTTATTGTAACAAACTACAAATGTTGGATATGATGCTTTACATTTAATGAAATTCATAGCAGGTTCTCATTGTGTGTTACAAATACCTGCCTGGTTCTAAAAATGATTTTGAAACTAACGAGACCTGTTATGGGTTGAACCGTGTTACCAAAAAAGATGTTGAAGTCTTAATCCCCTGTGTATTTATGAATGTGAACTTACTTGAAAATAGGGTCTTTGCAGATGTAATCAAGTTAAGATGAGGTCCTTAAGGTAGGCCCTAACCACATATGACTGGTGTCCTTTTAAGAGAAGAGGAGACACACACACAGGAAGAATATCACCTGATGATGGAGAGATTGCAGTGATGCACCTAAATGCCAAGAAACATCAAGGATTACCAACAACACCAGAAGCCAGGGAAAAAGCATGAAAATGATTCTCCTCTAGAGTCTTCGATGAGAGCATGGCCCTGCCAACACCTCGATTTCGGACTTTTATTATTAGAGAATACATTTCTGTTGTGCTAAGGCATCAAAGTTTACGTTACTTTGTTATAGCAGCCCTAGGAAACTAATACAGGACCTGCAGGAAGACGTTCATCAGAACTGTCAACATTACAAATGGAAAAGCAAGGGAAGACTGGTGGGGTGACAGGAAGCTGCTCCCCATAGCGGAAGAGCAATGGACTAGAAGTCAGGAAACCTGGTTCTTGTCCTAGCTAATGAGGTTGTGTGACCTTGAGCTGGACATTTAATTGCTCTCAGCTTTCATTTTGTCACCTGCAGAATATGAGTGACTTCAGCTACATAATCTCTAAACTGAGTGTAGGGTTATCATTGAACAAATCAAGCACACAATAGATTAACGTTTTCACAGTTACAAAAAGCACTTTTCCGGTATTGCTTAGACAAGGCCTCAGTGACAGTCAGCAGGACATGGAAGCAGAACTGCAGGCTTCCATCTGCCACTTCCACGGCCACACAAGCAGTTTGACCACATTTTTTTGGATAAGTAAGACCCAAAGAAAATTTGCTGTGGAAGTAATAGCACTCTGTCCCGATAATCTTTATAATTTTTCCTTTCATACATAGTTTTTTCCGCACTTCCAAGATTTTCAAAATGTCTCCATTTGATTTATAAGTAAGCTTTTATTTAAATAAGGTAATTGTTACCACCCAAAATAAAATATGTCACTTGTATGTCATGAATTTTTTAAGTGCTAATAGGAAAAGTATTAGTCCAAAGAGGAAATGAAATGCTTTATATGCTATGGCATAGTTGAATTTTAGAGTCCAGTAGGACACTGGCAATAAATATATTAAATTTATTCTCTGAAAGGATCTCAGTGATCAAATTTACAAGTTTTTGCTCATTGAGTTATATGCCCAAACATCATCATCATAAATTTTGGTTGTCTAATTAAACACCCAGATTCCAGGAGTGATGAGTGGTACACAACAGACCTTTGTCATTCTCAATTTTTAATATTCACAGTTTGAACTATTTGCAAATCCAGTTGTTCTCAGAGTATAGTACAAGATTGAGATACTTAGCTGGTGAGGCAGCTAGGCCATCTGCCAAGTGCTTGCACCTCAGCGCAGCTTTGCTCTGTGTGTGCGTGTGTGTGTGTGTGTGTGTGTGTGTGTGTAGTGTGGCCTTGCATCGTGAAGTTGCAATATTTTAAAAATTCGAGGAACCTAATGCTATTGTGGCATTCTCAAGTGTGAATATTCCTACAGATTTCAGCATAACAAGATTCTACTGTAGCTCATTCTAGAGACTGGGCCAGACAGCCAAAGTACAATTAACAGGACATTTCCTCCAATAAATATCTGTCCTTGTGGACATTTAAAATCTGTGCGAAACTAATTTCTAGGGGAGAAAAGTATTTATCCACAACTTCGGGACTCAGGAGACATGTTTCGATATATCCCAGGAGGACAAACAGGTACTCAAATCAGCCTGTTGTACGTGGCCTCAGGAAAAGCAGGTGTGTTACACTCCTAGGCCAACTCTTTGCTTCCTGGCCTCTGAAATTGGCAGAACTCTTAACACAGTACAAAAGCATAAGTTACTCCAGGCCAGTAGTTAGCTGCGTGCCAAGCCCACCTATGATTTTGCCTGGGCCAGCCAGCCCTTTCTAATGAGGGACTGTGAAGGAGTTACTGCGCAACCACAGACAGGAACCACGGGCCAGATTTCCACTCTCCACCTTCCCACAGCCATGCGAAGTTCTTGTGTATTTAGAAGAGAAGACACATCTTTATGTCTGTCAGCACGGGATGTTCCGAAACCTCTCAAGCAACTTAGAGTCTTAAAAGAGAATACCTTTGGTGGTGGATACATGAATCTACACAGGTAGTAAGACTGTCTGGAACTTCATACACACACACAGACGAGTACGCAGAAAACTGGGGAAATCTGAGTATGACGGGTGGACTGTATTTATGTAATATCCTATTTGAGAGACTGTACTGTAGTTTTACAAAATGCTACCATTGAGGGGAAACTGGGCAAACTGTACAGGGAATTTTTGGTAAAATTTTTTTGCAATGGCGTGTGAATCTCCAATTATCTTAATAAAAAGAAAGATAAGAATATTTTTGCTGGAATTAAGGGTAAAGGAGAAAGGGAGGATGAAAGTGGGTCTAATTTTTCTCTCTACCAGAGAAATGGAAACTTTTATTTTAAAAAATATAAATGTGTAAGACTATATCAAAAATCTACTAGTTTGATATTCTTCCTGTCTAAGAATTAGGAGACAATGTTTTCCTTCTGAACTTTTTTTTTTTCCGGCCGGCGGGGGCGGGGAGGGGGGTGGTCAATAAAATACAAACAACCTTGGTAGAACACAAAGTATCTTAAAATATGTACCTCCGTCAGCTACTTTTTATACTGAATACTTTCAAATGTTACATATAGTTTACCAATGTTGCATTAAGTTAAAACTCATTAATCCCTTAAGAGATATTATGATTCATGAGCACTGGGGCCAGCCTAGCTATAAACCCAGTGCAACCATCTTTTCTAGACTAACCAAAGAGTCTGGAACTGCTTTCCCACATATCTGCCTCAGCTTTCACTGTAGATTTTAATTGGGGAACCTAATGGTATGATAGTGTTCTCATATTTGGATATTCCTATTTGAGATCCAGGGACAAACAGGAAAAGCAACTAAATTTATTGAGCATCCACTGTGGACCAAGCACTGTGTTTTGAGCTGCCTAGACCAGGAAGGGTGCGACCTATGTGTGGTGAGGGTACAGACTCATGCCCCAGACATGACGTCACACTACCACTCTGCCCACTCAAAATCACTGACTTAGGAGGCCAAAAACCATTACGTGATTCAATGGCTAAGGTCACAGACAGCTATGGAGGAAAGGGCCCCAGGAAAGTGGCATCTACAAATCCCAAATGGACAGTTGGAACACTGTGGCTAGTTTTTTTAGAATATAGAAACATGTAAAGTGATCAACAGGGATATTTAACCAAATTCCACTCTCTACTACTCAAACTTAAGTACTTTCAGCCCCATGATTAAATATGAAACCGAAGTGCATCGAGGCAACAACAAAAATTAATACAAGACAAATGTGGGCAAAGCTTGCTTCTACATACTCTGTCTATTCAATAGATTTAAAAAGTAAAACCAACAGCATATGTAAAGATTCTTTTAAATATTACTATGTCCACTCTACTTTCTTCTTTCACCGCCCACCTCCCCACCCCAGTTTTAGCACTTTGAAACAGTCATGGTTCAGCTCAACATTCTCACTGGTCTCTCCAATAATACATTCTCACCTCCCCACACATCAGTCTGCTGGCCCAACCTTCCCCCTTAGCGTAATTCTCTGCAGACATGGCCATTGTCCTCTACTGCTTGGGATCACTGCAACCACCAAGGTCACTTCCACTCTAAGCAATCCCCAGTGTCCCAAATTTCCCTTCTCATTCAGATATGCTGTGACCATACCATTCTTCTATTTAGAACTTGGCAGTGACTATCTTAGGAAACACAGGTCTACAGTCTTCTCCATTAATATCCATCACTGGAGAGATCTCTCTCCTCATCTGACTCCTCCAGGTCCCTTCACCTCTTCAATCCCTCTTTAAACCACCCGGCCCTCTCTTAACCTCATCCAAATTTGCTCACTCTCTCTGCACACAGACTCAATACCTTTAATGCTGGAACTGTTTTCATATGTGTCTGTCATACATCTGAAAGTTATTAATTTTAGCCTTCCAACCAGATGAAAATGGAAATTAAAAAAAAAAAAAAAAGAGTAAATGCCTCATAACTGCTATTATAGGACAAGGGTGAGGCTGAAGATGGTGAACTAAGTTTTAAAAGTTATATAAATAACACAATCAATTTCATTTATTCTATGGTAAAGTATTAAATTTTAATTGCTGATTATATTTACTGCTATCACTTCATGATTGTACGGTGTTTTGTGACTTGTAAATTACTTTCTTATTGTGTCCTCGCTATAACTCAGGGAGGACAGTACAGAAGATATGAGAATTATTATCTCCACTTTACATATGAGCTAACAGGCTCAAAATGTCAAGTGACTTGTCCAAAGTCATATAGATAGAAATTCATTAAAGTCAAAAAGCAAGTCAGACAGGCCTTTCATTGCAAACCTAGCAGTCTACCTACCATACCATCTGAAGTCTCATTTTAGAACCATGATTAGTGGATTAGAAAAATGGCACAGAGAACAATCTGAGAATGTTACTGTAGAAAAGGAAAGGCTGACTTAATAAATTCTCACAGATTTAAACAATAATGATATGAGATACAATATTTGGGGCATTTACTAGGAACTGGACGCTTAAGCTAAAACTGCAAGAACAGAATCGTCAGCTTCATTTTACCAAAGAAGAAATTTGGGCTCAGAGTGGTAATAATGGCTTGAGGCAAGCAAGTGATAAGGCTCAGACTTAAACCCAGATCTGTCAGGACCCAAAGTGCGTACACTTTACAATACTCCAAGGAGGAAGAAGCACGGTGAAGAGGGATGTACCAGGTGTTTTCCATCACCATTAAGAACAAGACAGAAGGAAATGTACTGAAAACCGTATAAGGAGAAATTTCGGTTGAATGTACTAAGACCCTCCTGTCACCGGCAGGGCGATTAAACTGGCACATCATTACCAAGGACTCACGAAATCTCCTGTCTAGATGTATAAGAGACGTCTTTACTATATGTTAGATTTTTCTACCAAAGATACTTTCGAGACTGTAGGTAAATCAATCTAAATATTTTCTCGAATTTAAAACATTCATAAAAAGGTAAAACCATAAAATAAAATGCCTGCATTTTCACACAAATTCAAAAAGTTGTGTTTGCTTACGGATATAAAATACCAGCTTCTCAAATGAGGAGGAGGCATCTAAATTTTTATCGTACTATATTTACTTTAAAGAATAGCATATAGTAATGCTGAATACATATCTCATTATAATGATCCTAAGCAGAAAATTCTCTTTTTAGCAAAAAAAAAAAAATTCAGTCACAAGGGAATTCTTCATAGTGTGACCATGTAAGGCCAAGCTCTCTCACACTATACAATCTCTGCACATTGAGCAAAAGTTCACTTGCTTTATCACAGCAGCAAACTATGTGGTACAAGTGAGTATGGCATGAATTAGTTCCCTGTGAATAATAACAAAGCAAGATAATAGAGTGAGTTTTTTTCCTGTAAGTGCTAACTTTTGAAAAGGGTCCCAAAAGATCTCCACTGAGATTAGTGATTTAACGGCAAAACAGATTAAGACTATATATTAGAAAAAGTCATCATTTTATTGTTTCTAAAACTATGGATCTTAAATGATTTTGCGTAGTTCATCAATTGTCTAAACAGGGTGCAAAGTAATGCACAAAATCATAAGCCTGGCTGACTCACTAATAAAGGTTAATGTCCACAAAAGAAGTACACTGTCACTAGAAGAAGAGCTTACTAGATAAAAACAGATGACCCTCCATCGCTTTGGTTTGATAGCCTGGAAACAAGCACTCGAAATGGCCAATCCAAACAGAACATCATTAAACTCTTTACTATTGCTCTGAAAGGAATTATGAGGCAGATTAGGGATGAGAATGATAAGAAAGAAGAATGAAGGATGTAAAAATCTAACTTTACTCCTGGAAGAGAAATTTAAAATTTCACAAGAGCACAGGAAAACGACAGTGTTATAGAATGGACAGCATTATCGTACATTGCCTTTTCATTCTGTCCATTAAACTGACAAGGCACATGTGCCCAAAGTCACGGACAGCACTACTGGCTAAACGTCAGTCTCTCAAGAGAATGCTGGGGTTGGGGGAGGGCCAACAGAGACGGCCACGTTCATTCTTTCCAATCCTGTCCCAGATCTATCGACTGAGAGAGTAGGCCCAGGCCTGCAAATGCTTCCTCAATTTCCAACAAGGAATTTTAAAAACATTAAAATTGGGCCATCTCAGAGAATAACAGTAGGAAAGAAAATGTAAGGACTGAGATTCTGTAATAAGGAAGTTATACTCCAGGATCAGCTTCTGACACAAACTGGGTGATATATGTCTTCATTGACATCAGCATCATTTTGAACAGAAAATGATAAAAGACTGCAAAACAAATAGTACTTTGTAAAATATTATCAGCTATAATCTTGTGATTCCTTGGTCCTTCACAGAGGGCAATTCTCTCACCTCCCTGGGCTTCGGTGCATCCTGTAAGGTGCTCCCTCAAGACTGAAAATATTTAGATTGTCTGGAAACTTGGCAGATCTGCACTTCCTTTATTGGTAATGTTAATGTTTAAACTTCTAAGTTATGTTACACTACTACCTATGTTATTCTGACTGTGGGGTCCTTATTCCTATAGTGACGGAAACCTTGGATATTAGATTTTTCCCTTAATGAATCCCTATTTGTATACCCATTGCTTTTTGTGTCACCCTAAGGGCTTCAAAATGCCCTTGGAAGAAGTCAAAAAAACAACAGAGTGTTTAACTGACTTTCCTCCTTTCTTCATTTTCTTGATAGCACTAAAATTAGGAGTAAAGGAAATGGAAGACAGGTAGTTAAAATTAGTTTTTGTAGAAAAATATTAGAAACTGCCTCAGAAAATTATTTTGTGCCATCGAAGCTCTCTTCTGTTTTTCTGATGATCCAAAGCTGTGACAAAAATTCTTTCAAGGTACAGCACTAGGGTCTGTTTTGGAAAGCAGAATGCTATTTCCAGGAGTGAGAAAATGGGAACAGTAACATAAGGCAAGGCATTCAAAGTTGGTATTGGGCCTGGATGATAGTGGCTCATGGCTTACTTCTTAAATGGAAAGGCATAAGCTGGAATTCGAAATTATTACAAACACTGCTTTGATGCCCACGGGTGGTACTTTTAACCCTACTGTAGCTTCTTTGAAAATACAGATCATCAGATTAAAAACTAAAAAGCCAAAGAATGCAATTCAAATCCACATTCACTAGTAGAAAACAAAAATTCAAAGACTATGCTTTATACGTTCTACAGAAATACTGTCAAATCTATTTGCCAAACATTTATTAAATCGCGCTATGAGCCTGGAACTGTACTGACATCAACAACTATGATCTATTGAGTGCTTTCTGCATGTTGAATAAAGTTTTCTGATGACTTGTCATTTAGTTCTTACAAAATGATCCTGTGAAATGAGAATTATTATTACCCTTTGTTTTACACACAAGGAGACAAGAACTAGTGACAATGAGCAACTTGCCCTGATAAGCTGATAACTAAACCCAGGCAGTCTGAGCTCTTAATCACTTTGCTGAATTCCCTTCTATGGCCCATACGTGCTGAGGGTAAAGGGATAAATATGATATGCTTTCTATCCTCAAAGAGCTCGTTTTCAATACAAAGGGTAGCACTATTCAAAAATATTAAAGTATATAATTACTTGCTTTAACACCTAGTGATTTTAAAGTTATTTGATAAACATAAATTACATTCAGCATGAACAAAGAGAAAAAATAAGATCAACAAATGCTGAGATGGTGACTCGATAGAATTATCCTGCTCTTTCTGATTCCCTGTCCCCTCTTCTTTTTGGAGCCTGTATCTGACACTTTAATATCTACCTTTTAAAGCTTATCTTAACCAGATAAAATCTGACTCTCTATTTCAATAAGTCAAATATGTATACATTTGATACTTGCCTGGATATTTGCTGGTGGTAATGAGAGAATGTAACCTTAGGCCCACCAATACGACAAATTCATAAACTACATACACTATATATATTCAAAGAATGATAGTGTTACTCAGATTTGGAAAGCAAAATCATACTTCTATAGAAGGAATGTTAAATTCTAAAGCGTTCAAAAACACTTTAAAACTGTAATTTAATTTAGCCTCACAACATCCAAAGTTCAGAGAAGTGATCTAATAAGCTGGCATAAGATTTCCCTTTTTGGTACCCCCAGACTGTAAGCGCCCCCAAAGGCAGCCCCCACCTATCTTTTTGGCGTCTATATTCCCAGGACCCAGCAGAGGGCTTGATCCATAATACTGTCAGAAGACTTTAGCAAAAAGTTAGGACAAATGGAAATATCACAAAATCAAAGGTTTTGCAATTAGAGCCCTAAGATTTAAATGGTTCTGGCAAGCAAGAAATAAAAGCAAACAAACAAGTGAACGAAAAAGTGTTCAAGGAATTTCTTCTATATCTGTGTTGTCTCTCTTACATGTTGAGCCATCTTCACAATACTATGTTCAAAGCGATACTCAAAAGTGCATTTTGAGAATTAATGCAACAAAACCACAGCACAAAGTGATAACATGGGCTTTTCTTGGTCATACAGCTAGGGTGAGTTATATGATCTTTTAACGCCCAAATAGGACTTTTTCAGCATCACAAGGTAATCTTTTTTTCTGAATTTAAAGAACTACCATTCCACAACTTGAGTCTAATGTAGGAGTAAACTTGGTACAATTCTTCTGGATTTGAATAGGGGGCAAAGACTTGCTAAACCACACCTACTCTGCAGCCACTCATCAAGACCGAGGAGATATAAAAAAGACATTTTTCTTCCTACACCATCCTGAAAAAGACGTCTTATCTTACTTCTAAAATCACACTTAGTATATGAATGAATAATGAATAAAAGACAAATTTCATGGTCATGGCTGCATCAAATTATCTCTGAGGACAGGGTTTGGGGGGAGCCTGGATATATCGAAGCGACAGATAATCTGAAAACCTTATGTCTGCCATTTCTCTGGCCTCTTTCCCAGCAAGCCTTTACCAGAGTGACCCCCTGTTCCTGGCCCTGTCCCCATCTGGTGGAGGCACTAATGAGCGGTGAAATGGCCAAAGGGCAAGCAGCTGGGGGAAGCAGGGGAAACAAAGCAAAGAAGAGGATAAGAGGCTGGATCATCTACAAACTCAGTAATCAGTCCCTGGATAATAGAGCTCGTTGCAGTAATAAAAGTTATTGTGTTTCACCACCTGATATGCTTGATAGCCATTACTTACAGACAGAATACATATAGGAGAAAACACGTAGGTAATTTAAGCGAACCGACTGAAAGCACTCAGCTCATCGAAACTCGGAGGTCCTTGTATGAGTCCAGGGCAGAGATGGGAGATTTGATTAAATCCCATTGGATTGAGATTTTGCCAAAAATGGTTAAATATTTGTGTCAAATATTGATGAGTTTAGAATAAAAATTTTTGATTTAAAAACAGTTCAAAAGTAAAAGCAGACTCCACCCTTAAAAACAGAACAAAAATGTTCTCTTAAATATGGACTAATGGTTTTACCTATCTTGCCTAGTTAAAAAACATATATAGCATATTAATTTATTTGTTTACAACATGACGGACTCCAATATTTTAGAAATATTTACTGCCACCAACAAATACTCTAGGATTGGGTAAGCATAAATAAATATGCGTGTGGTAGTATGGATAAAGTCTTTAACACATTTAGTGGTCATTGAATCCCACAATGTCTGTCGTCTAATTAGAGTGAAATTGAGATAACTCTCTTGGCCAGGAGTCTAATGATCTGATTGTTTTGTAGAGAAACAGGACATTTATCCAAACCACCTCCTGTCTGTAATTTGCCACTCAACTACAAGTGGCAAAAATAAATAAATAAACACTCTTCCTTGGTTATGGCTTAATAAGACCACATAGCTATCGTGGTACTGTGGCAGGGTCACTTAAGGCGCAGACCCCAAGGTCAATGTCTTTATAATCCTGAATGGTCAGAATCTGGTAAAAATTGGCCATGCCAGTCTGAACTGGATGACCAGGTAGGGCAGGTTATCAATTTCTTTTTTTGAGACTTCATTTAACAGAATAATTAAGAACAGCACTTCAATATTTAAACAAACAAAAAAGAGATTAATCTTGAGTCAAAATATTAATGATCAAATCCCATTCTTGCCTCCCGAGTATGATTTATTAGTATTTTCACATTTAATCTTGCAATTTTATGTAACCATTTTAGTGAGTATTGCAGTATGCTATTAAAAAAACAAACTTACTTCCCCTGCCCAGAGTTCTGTTCTGCAAAGTATTCCATTTTATCACACGATATTGCAAAGAAGGAGGTAATTTCAGAATATGTTGCTTACCAATTTTGAACACATTATATGCACCAGAAAATTTATATTTTAATTACTGAGCATACATCAAAACATGCTTCAGAGGGACCACCTCCCATTTTGTAAAACACATTATTATTATAAGTTTCTAAGGGAAAATGGTTTTGCTTTTACACACTACATCAGCAGATAGTTTCTGATGTTAAATCAAAGTCATCTTTCCTCTGACTCCAGTCAAAAGTTACAATTATCTACTCTACGCATTATCGAATATTCCTTTTTAAATGTTGAAGTTATATTTCAGTTTAAACAAAGTGAGTGTTAAATTACTAATGGCCAATTTTTGTTTTTGTTTTTTAATTTTTAATTTTTTTTTAGTAACAAACATCTGGAGGCAAAAAGTAATGGAAATGAAGACTCAAGGTTTTAACTTTAACATTAGATTTCCAGGTTCCTCAATACATCAATGGTTAGGATCTTTAGAAGAAACCCAAAGAGTTTCAATCAGTATAGTTGTAATAGGTTTTATTCTGATTTAGTTTCCCCACTTGATCTTCAAATCATCACTTAAGTTTCTAGATTTCTACAAACTTGGAAAAACAAAAAGCCCTTGTTGCCTACCTAGAATCCTCACATGTTTGACCAACAAATGAAATTACATCACTTTCCTGTGTATCACAAGCTCTTTAGTAAAATAAAGACAATTGTCCCTCAAAAGAGATGGAATGGAATGCATGTTTTTAAATCAACATACGACTGCACACACCCCACTACTAAATAAAGAGAATCAGCAAACCAACAGAGCAGCTGGGATTTGTTAGCAAGTTTCGAGTGACCAACTGAAGTTAAGCTTCAGCATCTGGCCCTTGGGTCAATTTCTAGGTCAATCTCAGTATCTCTAGAATGATTTTTTTTTTCTTTAGAAACCATTAATTCCTATTGGAGAGCAGTTCCCTTTCGTTGTTAATTTCTTTTCTCACAAAGATATTCTTAAAACAAAACACGTAAAAACATCTTTTCCCCATTGATTTATTTTTTGTTATTTTGTCCTTGCTTCTTTTCCTCCAGAAGCAGTAGTTGCTTCATTAAGCAACATCTGGATAGAGCATTTGATATGTGAGGTTAACATCTTTATTATTTCATTGTATTCTTGAGTCTTAGTTCCACTCTCTAAAACTTTTTCCAATTACTTTCCATCACTAAATCAGTGATATGACAAGCTCCTTTCCTAGGCAAAAATTGAGAAATCAAATATTAAATGCCTGATTTCATTTGGCAGAAGGTCTGACCAACAGAATTCTGTACGAGTTTTGAGAAACTGGAACATCTCTCATGTGTATATTAAAGCAAACAGCAGGGATATTACTTTTCAAATTGATAAACAACACATGACATGAAACTTCTATAATTAGAAGGCTTATCAACCGCAATTTAAAATTTAACTGTAAAATAGATTTACAATGTACTTTAGTATTATTTATAAGCAATCCTTAAACTTGATGATAGCATATATGTATTAAAGACATAATGATACTTCTAAGAGTACTTGGTTACTTTGATGCTTAACTGTCACCTCACTCCATGTGTAACTACTGATAACTATAAACAATTAGGATTTAGGCTGTCAGTAATATCTACATGAAATTGTATAGTGGAGTTAATCATAATTTCTAACATTTATTGAGTACTTACTATATGCCATGCCTTTTATTAAGTCTTTGGCATACATTATCTTATTTAATTCTCACAACAACTCTTAGAGAAATGTATTGCTCTTACTGGCTTTTTAAAGATGAAAACCTGGACCTTTAAAAGGTCATGTAATTTGCTCACAATTCTGGGTAGTCAAGTGGGTAGTCAAGTGATGGGCCAGATATTGAATCTAAGCTATCTGTGTCTACATCCTGAGCTCCCAACTATAAGACCAGGAGAAAAGTTTGGTCCCAATTCTCTCTCCTTCCTTTACCTTTCATTTCCTCCATATTGAAAAAGAAAACAAAATTGTTAAGTCAAGACTAGCTCATCAAAATAATAGATTTGAAAGCTAATTCGAATTTGGGGGAAAAAGACAAAGGGAAATAAAGTAAACAGTACAAGTGCTCTTAACTGAAATCCTAGTTAACGTCCTCACTAGATTAGCCAACTCTCCATCCCTTGCAGAAGCAAGACTGGCACAACTTTCTCTCCAACATCTTCATACTTTTGATTAATCAGCCTTTAAACAACCTACCAACTACAGGTCCCAATCGCATCAGATGAAAGGGTCACACTGTAGCCATGTTTTTCCAGGCCTGTTAAATGACACTATAAGATTTATGACATCTTTTTAAAAGGAAGAGAACTTTGAAAAAAAAAAAAAAAAAAGAATGCAGAAGAATAAAAAGGGAGCAATTTGTCTTTCAGGTCATATATCTAGTAAATGCAGTCGGTTGAAAAATATATCTCTAATACAAGGAAATCAGTGAATGACATTATTGGAACGAATTGAACTTACTATAAAATACAAACCCATTTCCTATGGAAAATGCAATAATTTATTTCTTTAGTACAATGTTCCAGTAAAAAATGCCATTGAACTGGACGCTTTGCCATGACTGGATGCATACTCTATTCAACAGAATATATACAGGCAAAGGGGAAGCATGCCGTCTAGAAAAAATTTCCTTTTATTTCCTCTTCTAAGTAGAACAATTCTTCTTTAGTGAACGAATTGGGGTCTTATAACAATCCACTACATAACATGTTACATTCCGACAGACAGTAAAAATAGAAACCATGAGAGTCAATGAGGATGGTCCGATTATTCACAGAAAGGCAAGGGTTTCTATGGTGGATGCCTCACATGGGTTTTATATCCAGCATGAAGATCAGTTGCTTGGAATCCAGATCTCCCCCAAATGAGCAAGAATCCGTTGAGAAAACAAAAAACAAAAACAAAAACAAAAACATGTAGATCCTTCAATTAATCCATATTTTTTTCAGCATGGCTGAAACATCAGCTGTAGAAGGATGAGTGGTGAGAAATAAAGCCATAAAGATAGGTGGATGTAAACTGTAGGGATTTCAAAGTGCTAAGACAGGTTGTAATTAATTCAGTGGCCAGCTGAGAAATCATAGAAAGTTTCTGAGAAGAGCAATGACATGACTCTAATCTAGGGAGGTGAATGAGCAAACGCTGTTGGCTAACCCAAAGGTAGAAAAGATGAAAGGTAGAAAGACCAATTAAAAGGTAATATATGGAAACAACATAAGTAGCTATCTATGGATGAATGTATAAGGGGAGATGTGGTACACAAATATACACCACATACACTTTTACACGAACCACACCACGCGCACTTTTTTTGCCTTTTACCTGCATACACACACACACACAATGGAGTACTACGCATCTGTGAGAAAGAAAGAAATCCTGCCATTTGCATGGATGGACCTTGAAGGCATTATGCTAATTGAAATAAGCCAGACAGAGAAAGACAAATGCTGTATGATCTCACTTGTAGGTGGAATCTATAAAAGTTAAACTTCTGGAAATGAAGAGTAGAATTGTGGTTGCCAGGGCCTGGGGCATGAGGAAAATGAGGAAACGTGGGTCAGAAGGTGCAACTTTCCAGTTATAGGAGAGGTTCTGGAGATCCAGCACAGTGATCATAGTTAACAACCCTGCGTTGTACACTTGAAAGTTGCTAAGAGAGTAGACCTTAAATGTTCTCACCACAAAAAAAAAAAAAAAAGAAATGGTAATTATGTGAGGTGATGGAGGTGTTAACTGATACTACTACGGAAATTATTTTGCAGTATGTGTATAGATATCGAATTAACATGTTGTATTCCTTAAATGTACACTATGTTATATGTCAATTATATCTCAATAAAACTGGAGTGGGGAGGAAGGCCATGCTTGATGGAAGCTGTTATAGTTAATTAACTTTTATTGTATTTGCTTACGATTTGCTTTGTTTCATTTTAGCAAAATTAATCTCATGACTTGAAAGAACTTATCTATTTTCTATTATGTTGCCTATTAGAAAGCTTATACAGGTCTTTCTTATTGATTAGTTCAATGGTATAGGATATTCTTTCAAAGTTCTGATACTTAGAAAATGGTAGACTTATATTTGATATGTATGCTAATACCAACTTAGTCAACGGAGTATAATGCAAGTAGCACTTTTCGACTTCTGAGACTAAGTCAAAATAGGCCTTTCAGTTTCCTTCTCTAAAACACTCTCTCCAGGAGCCTTAAGTGCATGTCAGAAGACTGACGACCGATACCCTGAAAACAACAAGTTAGAAAAGCCATGTGTGTGGATGCTCCTGTCACTCCCAGGTGTACCCAGACTTCAAGCCAATCCTGCAAAAGCAGCAGATCTGTTAGCAAAAGTGTCTCTATATTCTAGACCCCACGCACTAGAGTCACCTCCTGGTGCTTGAGTCCTCCCAGCTCAGGTCCCAGACAACCCTGAAGCAGAGACGAGGCTTTCTTCCATGCTCTGTTCATATTCTTGACCCAAAGAATCAATGAGCATAATAAAATGGCTTTTTCTTTACATTATTAAGTTTTGGGGTAGTTGATTAAGCAGTAATAGGTAACTGGAACCACATGTACGGAGAGGTGATAAACCCACTGGTTGTGGAACTCACACCAAGAATATGATACTTAATTCTGGGTGACATATTTTAAAAGACTAAAACACAAACATGCTCAGAATGTTCCTTTATAGAGAAAAAAAAAATGAAAAGATTAGACTTATTCAAATTAGAAAAGAGAACAAAGGCTATATGCTAATTGTCTGCACATATTTGAAGGACTACCATGAGTAAAAACAAAAACAATTACTCTGCATATTGCCAGGAGAGAGGCCTAGGGACAGTAAGTACAAGCTACTGGGAGTCAGATGGAAGAATTTTCTAATGTTCAGAGCTTTCCTGGAAGGAAGAGGCAGCCTTAATAGGTAGCGAGTTCCCTAACATTTGAGGTAATCAAGCACAGTCTAGACAACATGACCTGGTGGGTAGGTTTGGAAATAATTCATTTAATGACCAGAAGGTCTAATACAATGCTCTTACTTTAATATCACCCCCATTTCCTTGTGCTAAGAAATCTAATCCCAACACATGTTGACCAGAGGGGGGAAAAAAAAAACAAGATGAATAAATTAAATGAAAGGCAATACCCAAGTATAAATAGAAAGCGATGCAGAACTTTAGAGAACAACGGAATGGCAAACTAACAGGAAAATATAATCCATCATAGCAGCAAAGAAACTTTTAAAAAAGATGAAGCATGAAGAATAAACCAAGGAAGAGAGAAAATAAAAAGCTAAAGATCCCATCACAGAAGATACTGGGTGTAGAGGATGCCTTCCTCTGTCTTGGGAAGTGGTTTTATTCATCTTTAAGACTCTTCTGCTCTGTCAGTGAGAAAGGCAGACAGGAAGAACATGGCAGTGCAGCAGCAAAGGGAACAAGGTTCAAGTGATTAAATTAGTGTAGCGAATCTCTGGCTTTCAAACAGAGGCCAGAAATTGTGTGCCCATAGGGTCAAACACACTTGCATGGAAGCCACTGACAATAACGTCAGGCTCTCAGAATGACAACTAAGAGAAGCAAGAAAAACTAGAAATTAAAACCCCGTTTCCTGAGAAAGCCAATATGAAAAGGAAAACACAAACCACCTAGAAAATGAGATGTGTCCAGAGCAATGCCATGGAGGAAACAAAAAAAAGGAAAAAAAAAAAAAAAAAAGAAAGAAAATGTTAGAGTTATTTCAAACACATTTCATCTGAACTTTATCACCATTTGTAATCAACTTCCAAGGTTTCATAATACCCTTTAACCTTAGTTACGCAACACACTGAACAAGTCATCTCATTGTGGTGACTCTTTTCATGTTGATAAGAGATAGAAAAAGGAGTCACTCCCAGGAAAGAAAACTGTTCTGAGTAAACTCCTGAGGCCTAATGGTAAGGAGAAGTGATAATCTTTCACTCGCCTTAACCCTTTCAGAGATTCATCAAACCAGAAGTTAGAAACTCATGTCATTGACAAAATAAAGGTAAATTTCAATAAACAGAAACTTTTCATTAGAAAAAAAAGAACAGAAATTATATCTTATTACTCACCCATTTCCTAGGTCGGCCTCTTGGCCGTTTTTCTCCAGTGGCTTCTGCTTTCTGTAAAATGAAAAAGGAAGTCATATGGTTTCCTACCTGACATTATTTATAAGTGCTGCACTAGGGACACATTTCAAGTAAGCATGTCCTGGTTTGCAGAGGTGTTATTGAGGGGGATTTAACAATCTCCTTCTCCTTTAAGATTGATCTTCTCCATTTCTGAGTAGCTTCTTCTTCTTTTTCATTGTGTGATATAAAGAGTGATTTAAAGACTCCCCTGGAGTGATTTTTCTCTTACTTCTATCCATAATAATAATAAAAAAAAATTATTCCCACTTATCCATAATCACATAAAGTAGTATTTTAGAAAATGAGTATTTCTTAAATGATTCTCTTTCTATATCATTGCTAAAGTTACAAAAATTAATATTGTTATACTGCCTTACAATTTATACTACCTACATTGCTAGTCAAAAGCAAGTCTAAATGTAAGAATAGGAGTCTAGCTCAAGAAAAATTCATACTTCTACATAATTTCCTACTCCTTGTCAAAAACACTTATCAATCAGTTCACCTAAATCAGAGAGAGAAAAAAGTGGACGAAATCATCAATTTTTGTCCCCAAAATAGAAACTATGATGTTAAAAATAAAAATAATAATTAATAAAAACAGTACAGTATTAACAGTAATTCCACACTCAGAACAGACCTGACATGATATATTTCTAACTACCTTGAGAGTTCGTTTTACTGCTATACTTCACAAAAGATTTTTCTGATATCACAGTTTTTTTTCCCTTTTGAATCAAAATTTAACATTATCTATTAAGTAATTTCCCTGTTTATCATCCCTACTCCAATCCCCAAATACACCAACACACCAACACACACACATACACACACACACACACCCCACATACAACTTTTATAAAAACATGATTATTTTTCAGGTTAAAGAAAACTTAAGTATATACTCTTCCGTGTATGAGAAGCATCCCAAGGCTATATAAACACAAAAATATATGTAACCTGAGCCACGATAACTTGTTTTGCATTTTACTTTTTGTTACCTGGGGTAGCAGCCAATAGGTACTTGATACAATGATACTAACATTACCTTTTATAATTGTCTACATTGCCAAATGAGGCTTTCCTCTTTCTCTCTTCAATCTGCCTGGTAAAAGTAGATGGAGATAGATGATGACAATGACAAAGATTAGATGATAGATAGATGATGGATAGATGATAGACAGACAGACAGACAGACAGACAGACAGACAGACAGATAGATAGATAGATAGATAGATAGATAGATAGATAGATAGATAAAAGACACAGACAGACAGACAGGCAAAATAAGCCACAAGATTTCTCACCAAATGATATCTTTCTGGCCTGGCATTACTATCCAACAGGTCCCATGAATTAACCCAAACTCTTAAAATTGTGCTAGTTCACATTTATTGAATATTTAAAATGCCCCAGGCACTGGGTTAAGTCATTTACATGTGTTATTCTAATCTTTACAAGAGCCTAACAAGGTAGGTATTATTATCTCTCTCATTTTGCGAAGGAACAACTAAGCCTTAACTTGGTGAGGAAAATAACTCAAGGTCATACACAAAGCTGGTAAATGGCAGACCTGACCTGTGAACCCAGTTCCACTGGGCTGTAACAACTGGGCTCCTCCCCTCCTAACAGTGCTACTTTTCCTCAGTGTACACACATTTGCTGCCATAAGGCAATATTTCAGTTATTTTAAGTAAGATTGTCGCTGATGCAGCTGATTTCCCAGAACGCAGAAAACCTGGCGGGGCCTCTTTCTCTAGCTAACTGCCGACTGGGCAGTCTGAATAGTAGTTTACTATTTTTCAGTGACTCCACAAAGGAATCATTTATTGTCAGAGGTCAGTGGTACTGTCTTAACTTCAGTCATAAGGGCATGAATTAAATTAAGTGAAAACCAGGAATGCCCAATGAATCACATCCTCTTTCTTGAGCGTTGCCTCAAGGAGAGAGGGAGGTGTCTTAAGAGGAACACAGACTCCATTTTGGAAAGCTGAGATTCAAATCCCTGCTCTGACATTTTAGCTTCATGACTTTGGGCAGGTCCCTGAAGACCCTAATTTGATTTCATATGTGAAATAGAGATAACACTTGCTTTGAGGAGTGAAGTGCCCGCCATAAATGAAGTGCTCAAGAAATGTTCTTTCACTCCTAACTAGGTGGAACATTTTTTTTCACTTTTTTTTTAAAATTAAGTTTATTGGGGTAACATTGGTTAATACAATTATGTAATTTTCAGGTGTACATTATAATTTGGCGTCTGTATATTCAATTGTGTGTTTACCACCCAAAGTCCAGTTTTAGATGGAACTCTTAAAGGGAACGCTTTCCTTCAGGTTAGTCAATGCAAATATTCCATTACACCCACCTGTCACCTTTAGAATGAAGCTTTTAAGAAACCCTCTGGCTAGTGCATAGTGAGGTATACAAGTACAAAATTCCCTTATACAGAAGCAGCGTCTGACTGAGTCTTCGGGAGCAACTGAAGGTTGCACAGTTTACCCAGGAGTAAATTATGCCAACATGGAAGATAGAAATCCTTTCTAGTGGGCATGGGGATGGTAGGTGGGATTGAGAGGAGAAGGTTATTGACCTTAAAGGCTAACAGGGCTACACCAAACTTTCCCTGTACAGTTGTTATGTTTCAGGAGCCATGATGTGATCTGGGTGTATCTGAAAATCTGCTGAAGAGAGGGTTGTTTGCTAAAATGGTTTCACTGCATTTCAAAGTCACAGAAAGCAAACCTCTCAAAGAGAAAGCCCTGCAAATAAGAGGACTTTAAAATGAGCATCTCATTTACAAAAAGCCTATTCAAAAACAAAATTCACACCATTAACTAATGGGCAAAATATCACGATTATCACTTGGACTTGTTAAAAGCAAACTTGTTCCTTGGTCTTCAGGCCAGTGCTACATGTAAACTGAAACCCTCTTCTGAGACTACATCTAGAAGAAACACATTAGCTGTGCTGTGTGGCGTCGATCTGGGAGGTTTCTATTGTTCTTTAAAACCCACATTATTTAATCATTCTGATCAAACTTCACAAAGGCTGCAAAACAAGTTAGCATTTTAGTTTGTAAACTAGAATAGATCCAAGGTTTTTACGTATTGGAAAACACAAACTTTAACTTTTCACCCGTGTTTAATGCTCTTCAGGATGTTATTTTTCAATACAAGACAAAACATTTGGGGGGCTTCTTTTAATGTCAACATATGCAGTACTGCGGAGATGTATATTTGGTTTTCCTTTACAGGAGCAGAATTTGATTCTATACCACAGACTCATGTATAACTGAAATGAAAAAACTCATTCATTCTATTTTCTGCTTATCTGGTGGCGGGGGGTAGGAGGGTAGAGTGGAAATTCTACATGTGCAAGAATTGTCATACTAGAAATGTCAGACTATGACGGGCCCTATTATACTAATATTTGCAGCTATCATACCATATCGTGTTAAGTGTTATTTCTTCTTTGCTTCTCTTCATTCATATTTTTGCCTTTTTTTAAAGTTCAGATTCAGAATTCTATCTTTAAATTTTATAGTATGCTTAGAGGCAAGTTCATGAGGGCTGGGAGGAATGTTAAATGAGAAATGTGATTCTTTCTTTCTCTACGAAGTGCTGGTACTACAGGCTCTTAAATGTACTCTGCACTAAAAAAATTAAAAAAGAAAATTCATCTAGTAAATATGACTCTTGAACTTGGAAGTGCTTAGCATTAGTGCCTGGTGTACAAGGTGAGTTTACTATATATTTATTGATGAAGGAAGATAAAAAACACTACTGTTTATATCACATGTGTGTCTTGCTTCCCTCCTGTTATCAAAATTCTACAGCTTGGTAGGACTTCTAGGTAGGACTTTAGAAAGCATTTTGCCTGGCCCCTTCATTTAACAAGTAAGAAAACTTCTGAATATGTTATGATTTCCAAGGCATAGTTCTATGGTTTATTTGAGGGCCAGGAGTTTTTGGTTATCAGCTGCAGTTAACACACATTTCCAGTCCCTTTATAACTTTATAGAGAGCTGCTCTCTAAACCTAACTTCCAACCTGCATTTCAGGTTACTGGAGATATCTACCTTGCAGCAAATATAAAATATTTGACAGCATATAATAGTAGAAAGATCCTAAGCTTCAGGATGATATCTGAATTCAAACCCAGGTGCCACCATTGCTAGAGTTGAACATTAGACATATCAGTTTACCTCTCTGAATCACAGTTTCTCATTTGTGAGATAAAGACCAAAATGCCTACATTAGAGAATTAAATGAGCTAAGACAAAAACGACATTATTTAGTAGATATCCAAATGTAATTTCTTCTTTCCCTCCATATTTAGAAATGTTACCTGTAAAAAAAATACCTCCCAATTTTGTGAGTTTCCACAGTGATTTTCTGAGCATCACCTTACTTAAGTAGGACGGCTATTACCTTCCCAGTTTTACAAATGGGAGATTAAGAGATCTGCCCACATTCATAAGGAGTGGAACTGAGACCCAATCTGATTTCAAAGCAATAAAGGGTCTGTTCTTCTGGGAGATATTCCCATATAAAATAAAACAGCCATGGGCAAGTTTTAAAAATCAAAACCTTCTAGGGTAAGAAACACATGAGTAGTTGAAAGTAAAACATTTCCAAGATTCCTATAAAGAAATGGACAAGAGCTGAGACTGGTAACCAAGAGAAGCAACCAGTTTGGACTTCTGGGTCAAATTTAGATAGTAATTTTTTGCTATTCTAAATGCTCTTGTCATATTTAATATGTACTGTAATAATATATGAAAGCCAGAACTGCCCTACTCCTACTCAATCAGTGAGTCTGCACAAAAATATAAATAAATAAATAAGAGCTAGAAAAATATTTGAGTGTAATAGTACCTTGCTTTATTTTCATGTATCTCTATGTATGTCTGGATAGATAGATAGATAGATGGATGGATGGATGGATAGATAGATGATAGATAGATAGATAAATGATAGATGGATGGACGGACGGAAGACAAGCAGACAGACAGATATCTTAAGAATAAAATCTGTAGAGAAAGAGTATATGAAGCCAACTATCCAAAGTTTGTAAAGTCACATTTTATTTTTTCAGTTGTTCTCTTAAAAATATAAAGCGTAAATCAATGTGCCCTGGCATCGAAATCAACTGGACTAATCAGTCAGATTCAGCATTGAGTAACTCTCATTTTACCTTTTTGATAATCCAGTACTATGAGTTTCTAAATTTTAAGTGCAGCCATTTATAGTCCTAAAAAGATGTTACAAGTGTGCCATCACTATATTTTGCAATGGGAAATGTAAGTAAATTCTATCACCCATCATAGTTGGTGCTCATTTTACCCAAAGATGCCCTCATTGTCAACGCCCACATCATTATTTATGCACCCGTCTTCACCTATACAAGCACTAAATTAAAGCCAAGGCCAAAATGACAAGAAAAGTGATTTTCAAAGTTTAAGATTCTCTTCCTTTAAACTGTCCTTCTATCCCTTTTGTAATCAGAAAAATCAATAGCAATGATACAAGAGTTTACATGGGTTACTTTCTGAGCAAACTGACCCTTACATTATCCTGGAGAAAGAAGAGTGACTGCACTATTTCTTACTAAATCAATTAGAAGATGCCATTCAAAATTGTTCAGTGTATTAAAGCAATAAAGAATAAATAAACTAATAACCTAAAATATAATAAGTTCTTTATTCACATTTTCCTCCTGGTTGGCAGAACAAAGATTCATTACTAAAATATTTGGAATCTAGAATGGTGAAATTCATTGTTCCATCCTTGTGCCAAGCTGTATGGTAGCAAGGTGTGTTCTGGAAACTGCAGAAAGTAAACTAATAAGGCAAGATAAATGCGAATGACTTAACTGACACAAAAGGCTCTTCAGCATCCATCTATTCTCAAGAAAGAAGTGAGTACAATAGAATACCAATCTGGTATATTCTAACTCCTTAGAAAATGATCTGTTGAGACTTTCAGATAAAAATGAGCCATGGGAGCAGGTCAGTCAAAGTAATGAGGAGTTTTTGATGAAAAAGTTGAACAAAAGGACAGCTTCTAGAGAATGAGAACTATGGGTCTCTTGAAATAAAGTTACTTGATAAAATAATTCAAATGTACTTGAATCTCCTATATTTGGATCATAATCTATGACTCAAAGGTATTTCTGGAATTTACTGATGCATTAAGGCTTGGTCCTCTCTGGCAATGTGAAATGAAAAAAATGAGTCAATTGTTTAGGTAAGTCAGCCTAAAATAGCAAGATAATGGAGACAACAACTGGGCTTTACTTAATTCTACCTGCCTGGACTCATTTATACACTCAGACACGGCCTTGGATCCCAGTGGAAATAACTTGCCCTTTAAAACATAGAGGAATCAAACTAAATCATATTAGCAACATAAAAATCAGGGTTAGAATCGTATGAGAACTTCCAATACCATCTTTCCCTGACTTACCTATAATGATACCTTTGGTTACTCTCTTCAAATGAGCCTTCTATATTCTGAAAAAAAAATCTGTCCTCATTCAGTATCTATGCTCTGACATTTATCTGAAATGATGTGTAAAACCCACATTCCCTCATCCTAAAATATCTATGATTGGCATTAGTAATCATTTATGAAAAATGAACCACATTTCTAGGAATGTGATTAGGAGCACAAATCTGCCTTTATAGTATTCAATTAATATCAGGCCTTCTCTGTACAAGCAAATGGAAGATGTAAATTAAATGTTCACCTGAACACACTATTTGAATTATATATCCTGTACCTTGAAGATATTCTCATTCTGAACTTTGCTCTCTAGGGTCTGGTCATTATACCTAAAGTCAAAAGGAAGTTCAAGCAAATCTATGACATTATGAAGTCGGACTATCTCATACATGAGATCTTTTTTTTTGTATGCAATTTCCTTCTATGAAAAGTTAATTCAACCTAAAAAATCTTTTCCTAAAAGTACTTGAATGAGAACTGGCTTGAGGCACACAGATGAATTTGACTCATGACCTTAAATTAAACACTGGGAGACTAATGACAAACCCTCTAGTATTCTCTCATGATTAAAAAGCCACAACATAAACCCTAAACCAAACATAAAGAAGATGATATCGTTCTTCTCTCCAAACGTGGGAAATGGCGAAAATACAAAGTATTTCCATCCAGCACCAACATGAGAGGAAAACAAAACAAAAAGGAAATTAAGAGTCAACGGGTCGCAGGTATATCTCAAACTAAAACATAAATAAAAAGGTCAAGACACGCGTGTGCGCACATACACACACACACACACACACACACGAATAAATTATTCAGGTAAACATTAACTTCTGGTTTTATTAAGATAACAATATGAAACTGGTTCAGAAACAAATTTTAAGCACTTGGATTGGAGTTCTTAGACGTGACTAGAATTGCTACATAACGGTCATCTATGGGAATTTGTCATACTGGAATATAAGCAGATTGAAGAATAATTACCTTTTCCAAAAGTTCTAAGATTAACAAATTGTTTTTTTAAATGTTTGCTCTATATATTACACAAATCAATTTTATATTGAATATGGCCTGAAATTAAAGTGATTGCTAATTTAGTAGTCAAGCACTTGGTCTTGCAACATTCTGCATGCATTGTCAAGTTTCACATTGCTAATTTTCCAACAAGCAGTTATGTTTTCAAATGCCCCAAGGCCAGTTACTGAGACCAAACATAAACTTTGAAAGAAACTCCAAGCAGCAAGAAAGTTTAAACACACAACATCATCAGGATTCCAGTGTACATTGCATCTCGTCTAATTTTAGAGTTCTATTCTCTTATATACTTACCAGTTTTTGTTACATATTTTTCACTTTGATGAATCTCAGTTTTCAGGAGAATACCCAATTTATTAATCATAGAGGACTTCTTGTATCTACTCTGGTAGGTCTAACAAGGTATGTTTATCTTACATGTTATGAATAATATAACTTTTTCTTAAAATGATTGCTTTTCAAAATCCTAACAAACATGTTTTGTTGGAATACAATACATGTTTTTGATAAATAAATATATGTTTGATAATCATATTTATATAGGGTAGTAGCAAACTCAATAAATACTGATTTGAAAATGAAAATACATTAAGTTTACATATGCCATGAACAATTCATCAATGTCATTTGTCGTTTTGCAAAGTATTATCTTCTCCAAATGAAGCATAATTTATAAAACTAAAGAAATATAACAGTCATGTTATGGGCAAATATATTCACTTTTATCAGAAGGGGGATTTTTATAACAGAATTGTGTAAAATAATTTTGTCTGGAAGAATGAAAGATTTCAGGGAAGGATCTCTTTGGGAATAAGAAAATCTACTTTTGTTTTGGAAGTTGTAGTATGTATGCACACACATGCAGAACTATCAGAGATGAGTGGCCTAGCAGGGTCATTGTAAATGCCTACCACTAAAGTAACTAAAAATAAATCAAACCTCACTTGGGAAGAGATCAAATTTTTTGTTGTTTTGCTTTAGGTGGTAAATTAGGCACAAGTCTCACCTTTCCTTGTCAAAAAAGGATTTTGTTAGTCAGTGATAAACTGTTCAAAATGAAAGAAGGTAATGGAGCATCTCTTTACTTATTCAAAAAAATAGAAAAAAGAATTCCTTCTTTTGTATTAAATTTTAAATAATTTATTTATGGTGAGATTTACAAATCCTTCTTGGGAGATGTTATAATGATGCATTTTTCTGAGCAGTTACATCATAGTTTAAATGTTTGTAGCTACCTACCAAGTTAGTCTCTGCCATCTCATTAGGGCAAAATCGTTAGGTGAATCCCACACTATGCAACATAAAAAAACCTTCTTTGTTAAATTAGCTCTTTTCAGTTAATTTAATAAATCAGGTAAAATGTAAGAGAAAGTATTCATATCAGGAATAGAAGATTATATATTGTCACATTTAAATGACAAGGTAATTTAGAGCTACTTTAAAGTTTATTGATTAAATGTCAGTCACAAATCTTCATTCTGAGAAACAGTAATATTTAAATATATTAGAAATCTGCTCCTTCAATTCTGTTCAAGACTGTTAAAATAAAACAGAAAAGAACTCATAGTTATACCCTAAATAACTTTACATGTGTCACTGGTTGCTATGGCAGTTTACAACACTAAAAACCATCACATATAATATGGTTAGTGCCCATAATCACAGAGAAAACCACATAAAACATTAATCCCCAAAAGATGGGGATATGGTCCTTTTAAACAGATACTGTTCATGGTATACTCAAATTTACTTCTGAATTTTGAATGTTTGTTTTTAGCTACTGGACAAACCTACAGATGAAATACAAAAATTTTTTTCAGATTTATTTATAAAGCTAAAAAATGTAACTTTTACAGTCACCTTCACTTCTCTATAAATGCATTGACCCTGAGATATTTCCTCTTTGCTAGCTCAAAGACAACCAACACGAAGTTATTTTACACTGCAATTTGAAATTTATAAAGAAAAACACTGGAACTTATACTTGACTGGATTCTAGCCTGCCCCGCAAAATACAATGAGTCAGATATCTGTTTAAAAAAACTTCTCATTATCCCACTTAGAGCATTTCTATATCACCTGATAGAAAGGCTTTTTGAGAGATTATAAAAGATTACATTGCATGCTTATTATAACCAAGCAGTATCCTTTATCATCACATTCAAAGCTGTAAAATTCATAACCTTTTTCCAATATTCTATAATCGATTTACTTCTAATTATTATCTATGTGGCAAAATACTTAATTTTAACAGGGGGATTTGGTTTTGCAGTAGTCTTGTAAATAAACACAAAGTAAATTAATCTTTATTATTTTTGAAGTAAACTGCAAAATCTACGGTTTTGATTTGTATTTAACTATTTCACAACTGGCCCAAAACTTAATGATGTCATTCTCCACTCCCCCTTCTCATCCTAGCACCCCCGTTTTAAGTTTCATATTATTTGGTCATTGTTTGTTTAAAACAACACCTCAGCATCTTCGTGGACTTTTTATGCTAAGCCTCTGCTTAGAAATCTTACTAATATTAAAGGTAGGAAATGAGTCTTGGGTTACCCAGTTGGAACAAATTCTTAGATGCAGATCTAGAATGGGAAAGTTACAGGGAGGTTCCTGATGTCCTTGAGAAAGCTGAGAAATCTCACCTTTTGAGCTGCTTTGGAAGGACTCTTGTTTTTGCTGCCTTTGGGTCTTCCCCTGGGTCTCTTAGGAGAGGGCTCACCGGTTGGCTCCTAATTGTGGGGGGAAAAAATGCTGTTGTGGCAAGAATGTCTGTAAGAAATTGACCCTGACACTATAGTTATATTTTCTGCATGTGCTGCTCCACCGAACTGTTGGAACACATTCAATTCAAGCATAAATAGTGATGATGGTACAGCGTTTACAGTTAGGGGAAATAACTGTACTTTTAATTCAAGGGTTCAAAGAGGAAATTGTATTTTACATATGAAAACTAGATTCTATTTCAACCCTACAACAGTAACAAAGGGCAACAAGGTGGCATGTTCTAGAAAAAAAGTCATACATTTTTAAGGTGAAAAAGTTGCATGGTTATGCATTTGGCAACTCAGAAATAATAAGCATTTTATACAAATACTACTAGCATTTCAAACAACAGAAATATAAAGCTAATATAAATATTTCACCCATCTTCCTTATTGAAAAGATGGTTTTTAATCATCTCTACATATCTGTATTGTAGGTCAATTATGACTCAATCAACACATTGAGTGAAATACTGGAGCAATTATCCAAGTTCTTCAACTCGAAATAACTCCATTCCCTTTAAAATTTCCCAATAATTATGGTAAATCTGTTGTGGGAGGTTTTACTTGAATTATCTAGATAATTGCTTCAATTCTCCACTTCCTTTTGGAGATGGAGGCATGGTCTCTAGTCCAAATTTAAATATCTTTTGATAAAAATGAACAATTTCTCCAAAACTTTCTTTTGAGAAAACTCATGGGGGTGAACTGGTGACATCTAAAAGGGGGAAAAAGTGAGAAGGAATGGAAATATCTGGAAAGGAGAAATTGAAACTATCAATAGGTTTAGCAAAACTTTAAATGGCTTCTATGCCAAGTAGTAAATACTCAAGTGGTTAAGAGAATGCAATGATTAATATTCCAGTTCCTAAATATTTATCCTGTGAATCATAAATTTACATTTCATTCAGATTCGGTGATTAAATGAGACTAATTAACTTAAAACTCATGAACGTCTTCAATACAAATTCTCATCCTAGTTAGAGAATCTGAAAGTTTCTGTGGGACCAGTGGGCACATCCGGAGCAAACACATCGGAGACACATTTTCCTTTCTTTGTGAACTCTGCCTTAACTCAAAGGTAAAAAATCTCCAGTCACCTCCAGACCCCACTGCAATTTCTTTCGGATTCTATTTTGGAGGTGGGAGGCAATTAGAGGAGCAAGAGAGAGCTGGGTGGCGGGTGGGAAACAAGGCGGGGGGGAAGGGCAGAGACCTCCTGGGAGGTGTAAAACAGGATCCTAACGCGGTATTAAGTGTCGTTGGCCAGAGCGGGAAAACTCAGGGGCCTCTAGATGGGCTTATTTCCTTTGATGATTTCAAAAAGGTACAACCCTCTCCGTTTCTCAAAAACTCGCTGGCAAGCAAACATTGTTCGATTTCCCCACCTTGCTCTCGGGCAGCTTTGGAACTCTAGGATAATTTTCTAATAGGCCTATTTGCCATGAAGGAAGAGCTTTAAGGCTACATACAGAACGGAGAAAAAGTTTTAAAGTCCGCGGAAGCGGAGTTTAAATGCTCTCAGTAGACATGTCCCGCTCCAGCCCTGCCCGCCAAGGCTTGGAAATTGCAGCGAACAAAACCCCCCGCCCTGCGCGCTGCGCGCAGCTCTGCAAGCGCCGGCTGCACGCTTAATTGGTTGCATCCGCAGACAAAACCCTCCACTCCGCGGGGTCCCGGGCGCCCCTCGATCGTCTCCCCCCAACCCCCAGCCAATGGCCCTGGAGTTTATGCATGCATGTGCCTAAATGTAGCACATTTAATGTGTGCAGCTCCGAGGCGCGGCATCAAGGGGCAAAAGGGGGACTGGGTGCCTGGCAAGGAAGTGACTCTAACTACGGTGCACCCTTTCGGACACTACTTTCCAACGCGCCTTTGGCCAAACGAGCTAAACCTGTCCCATGCGGACCCAGGCTCTCCCGCAGCCCCTGCTCCGGGACACCTCGGCTGCTGCGGCCGGCAGATCGGCCGCCGCGCAGCATTTAAAGAGCCCTAAGAGGACCCCGCGGGCCCACGAGTTCTTTGTCGGGAGGGCGCGAGTCTTGGGCCACCGAGAACTTGGGGAGGGCGCCAAAGGGGCGGCTGCAGAGTGCCAGACTCGGGCCCACGAGCAGCCCTAGTTGGCGGGAGAAAAAGCCAACGGCCCCCAGGACTTCAGCTCCTCCAACTCTGCCTCACAGAACTCCCCTGCCCCAAGCACTTCCTTCCCCTGAGGCAATTGTAAAGTGGCTCGGAAAGCGCCTGGTGATCCCTGGATTGTTGGAACCCGTCCGCTTCCAGTCACCAGGAGCCACCGCGCCACTGAGGGCGGTGCACAATAGCGAAAGTCCGAGGACGCGCTTCGCGGGATCCCACCTCCCGCCTCCACCCCGCCGCCCGCCGCGGCTCCCCACCTCCCTGCCTGGAGGGACGCGGGCGCCGGGAAGCTCATCCGCGCGCTGGCGACAGAGACTCCGCAGCCCACTCCCCGGCCGGCGGGAAGCGTGCGGCGGCCGCGGCGACTGGACTCCCGCGCTCGGGTGGCTGCGCGTCGCAGGGGCCTTGCAAAGGGAGCGGAGGTGGGCTGGTGCCCCCACCTCGCCCGCATACTGACTTGCTGCTGCTTCCTGGGTCGGCCGCGTCCTCTCTTCTGAGGCGCCGGGGCGGCAGGTTGTCCCTGGGCTGAAGTGGACGGCTGCCCGGCGCCTTCACCGCGTGCGCTCATCCTGCCTCCCGCCGCCGCTACCGCCGCTGCAGCCGCTTCGCCTCCGCCGCCCCCAATCGGCCCAGCACCTTTCGGGAGAGTGGGTGATAGGACTGGAGAATGAGGCAGGGGGAGCAAGAGCTGAAGTGCTGCGAGGGCTGCTGCTGCTTATGCTGCCGCCGCTGCCACCATCAACACCGGACGTCCAGAGGCTGCCAAAAAGAGAGAAGAGGGGAGGAGGAGGAGAGAAGGAGGCGCTGCTGGTGGTGGCGGCAGCGGTGGGTGGGTGCCGGAGGTGAAGGTGGCGGTGGAGGTAGCGAGAGGAGGAGGAAAGCAAAGGAGAAGGAAAAGAGGATTTGAAGTTGGGAGGCTTCCCTCTCGGTTTGAGATCAGGAGTTGCGGTCACCGGGAGCACTTCGGAAACGGCTTGGAAAGGGAAGAGAC